>NW_017725803.1:0-12362 GCF_001865875.1 Lupinus angustifolius
GAGGATGAGGAGGAGGATAAGGATAGGATGAGGATAGGATGAGGAGGAGGATAATGAGGATAAGATGAGGATGAGGATAGGATGAGGATGAGTAGGNGAGCCATGATTGTCCTAAGAGAGTCTTTCGATGAAACCGGAGAGAAAGTCTCTTTATAGTCAATCCCTTCCTTCTGAGTAAAACCCTTAGCTACAAGACGTGTCTTATACCTCTCGACATTACCATTAGAATCTCGCTTGGTCTTAAAAATCCATTAGCAACCAATGGGTTTCTTACCTTCTGGTAATGGGACAAGTTCCCAAACTTTATTGTCTTGCATGGATTTATACTCCTCTTTCATTGCTTCAATCCACTTTTCCGAATTGGAACTTTGGATGGCTTCACGAACGTTTAATGGATCATTATCCATTAAGCCATCACCCTCATGTTCCAGGAGAAAGCAAATATAATCATCCGGAATTGCATTTCTCCTTTCTCTAGTGAATCTACGCAAAGCTATAGGCTCTTGCACCTCTTGTCCATGTTCTTGAGGGTTTTGAGTTTGTCCTTCATGAATTACTAAATCACCTTGAGTAGGGAAGGTTTCATCAACTATGTCTTGAGGAGGTTCCAAATTTGCTTCTTTCAAAAGCAACTATATGAATCGCATCTGGAATTTGTTTCATCACCTTACTACTTTAGTTGCAATAATTCTGATTCAGTCCCTTCATCAAATCAGAAATTGCCTGAAGGTATCTACACTTATTATTATTTCATGATACATATGTCATTAGCCACCAAATTAATTATTGTTATTTTGGCTAATTACATAATGGCCATAACACAACTACAGAATTATATTTGTGACCCATAAATTGTCAGAAATTCCAACATAAAGGTGATGATGGATTTTTTATTCTATCCCTTGAAGGTTTCATGAAGTGGGAGGCTAGAGCCCTAATAATGGGTTGAAAAGATCTAGTTCTTATGTAGTTGGAAGGAGAAGGGATGGTGTATTTAGAACTACGATAAATATTTTAGAAATATTTCTAGGGAGATGTTATGCTTCTTCCCTATTTTAGCCTATGAGTCATTCTCTATGGAAGTGATATATGTTTTTTTTGTAAATTATTATTTAGTAATATGTTATCTTAAGTAATGTTTTAAGTGACACACCAGGTAAATTATAAAAAGTGCAGGCTGAAATGGTAGAAGAATTTGAAATTTCTCATATTTCCAAGTAGCACAAGACCCATTTTAAAAAAATCTATCATTGCATCTGGATCTTATGTGTAGGTTTTTTTTGGTACTAGTAAGAGTATTCTCTCATCTTATAGGTAATGAATTAATCACTTTCAGGATGTGTATGTGAGGTGCATCATGAGAGATTAGTTCATACGTATCAAACATTCCTTATGAAAATAAAGAATAAAATTAAAAAAAATCAAAGGATGATATACATCATACACCCATCAATTATATTTGAATGATTTCACCAACCTTCTATTGGTACATAGAAACATCATGAAATATCTCAAATTTTCAAAGGAGTGGCTGCTTCATTGTGAACCCATTTCATCATTTCTTGCCAATTGTCTATTTGTATTTGGCAGAAGAAAAAGTGAATGTCATTTTCCACTCTCTATACTCAATTTGCGTGGAGAGAAAAGCCAAGCTAGCGTCTCTCTTTTTCAGTTTTAGTTGGAGATTATAACACTTCATTTAGTCTTTTCTAAAAGTACAACTTTGCATTTGTTGATTCTAGGGAACTTTCTCTCTTTTTTGGGGAATTAATAATATCTATTGACATGGATGATCATAAGGGTGCTTGTGATAAGATTTCCATTACTAACATTCACGGCTATAACTATCCATGAGTTGGAATATTTTGCTCGTGTAATAGCACTATAAAGGTTCAATTATTCATGGATATGTATATATCTACCATAAGTGTAGGGGAAAATAACCTTCACTATAGCAATTGTGATTGTTGGAGCAACAAAAATTGTAATATTGTAGTCTCAATTATAATTCGGATAAATTTTTATAGTTGTGCTATCAATATTAAAAAAAAATCGAGTCAATAATTAAAATGTTTAAATTAGGAAGGTTTTAATAATTAGTTGATTTTAAGATGAGAAATAGTTCATTTTTTAATGGAGGGTAATTTAATTTAATTTGCTCCGAGATAAACTTTTCTTTGGTTTGTTTTGGTTCTACTATTGAGTTGAAATGTGAAGTCAATCATCCATGATAGTCAAAAACCTAATCTTACTAGACAATAACGTATTCTAAGTATTCTCATTTTTCCATTGTAGTAAAAAACCGAATCATCCATGGAAGTTGAGAAATAGACTATTCTCATTATATTTGTCCCATTCATTTCTTTCTGTTAGGAAATTTAAAACCAATTTTCCTCCTCTGTGTGATACAAAATGGGTATTTGCGGAAGCGGCAAGTGGATAAAGAAAATAGAAAAGAGTAGAAGAATAATATCAAGAATTTTAACGTGGAAAAACCTCCTCAATGTGAGAAGGAAACAACCACGGGACCTAGTCCAGAAAATATCTGATGTGAACCTCTTGGTGAAAAGGCTCTTGAACGATCTATCTTGGTTGGTGCTTGGCCTAAGCTCACGGTTGAGTAGAGCTTTTGAGAGTAAGCAGCGGAAATATATTGAAATTGAATAAAAGAAGATGGAAAAGATTTGAGGGGAAGGTGCCACAACACTTGAGGTGTTGATAAGCCAAAGTGATGCTCGCCACAAGAACTTGGTTCTTGATAAGAACTTCTAATCTTGGTTCAGCCAAGAAAGTTTGGAGAATACTCTCACAAGGATATAATTCTTTTTGATTCACAAAGAATTCAACTTAACTTAACTTGTTTATTCCATTGCAAAAGACTTACATTTATAGGCAAGCCACTAGGCTCCCACGGTTTGCAACTAAGACTAATGTATGGTAAATTTACATTGGATTCCATAAACCAAATGAATCTACTCCTAAACTAGACTACATTCAAATGGTAAAGAAATGAGCACATGTGATTTGTGTGCTTTATTACAATTGAAAGACAAACTTAATAACTTAGGCCTAGGATGCCTTGATTGCCACGGTTGGGTAGTGATAGCATGAGATTCCATTCCTCCTTAAGTGCACGGCTCAACAATTAAGTCATATGATCAATGAGACTTGAAGACTCCTTATTGCTCACGACTAAGCTTTGATGAGCCCCATTGGATTCTTCTAATTTGGCATATGGCAATTGTTGTAGTTAAGCCTCCTTAATGCTCCTCGGGTACACTTGGACTTGGCATAGGATTCCTTTTCTAAGGAATGAAATTCCCTTGGCTAAGTGTTGATTAAGGATGCACTAAATAGCATAGAATGTTGTTGGTGACAAAAGTTAGCCCACACATTTATTATAAAAATTAAATTTGCTCAATACTAACTAAATTGGCTAGGCCTGACTCGGTTAGGCTACGCCCAGTGCCTGGTGCGGCACGCTAGGCGCATGCGCCTCCGTCAGATTTCTTGGCCAGGCCAGTTTGGCCCAGCGCCTGGTGCAACGTTGGGTGCACCAGAGACCTCAACTCGGTCAGAGTTGTCTCGGTCAGGATTCACGCCTGATGCGTCTGGCTCCATGCTAGAGCCATTTTTGGTGCTTGGGTCAGACCCGTGGCCTGCCTCATGCGCATGGCCTGGTCCATCCTTAGCTCGGTCAGAACCATAGACCAAGATGCTAGTGAGCATCTTTAGACCCCCTTGGGCTATCTTTGGCTCACCATCATGGATCAACATTATGAGTTGTCCAAGGGCATTTTGAGCCCTTTTTGCTCTAGCCCTAGTCAGAGGACCATTATGCCTTCAAGGCCATCTATATCAGAGTTAGGCTCTTTGAGGTTCACATCAATATCTCCACTATAGAAAGTAGGATTACAATATTTGACTCTCTCTTACAAAGAGGATAACACCCAATTTTACTCAAAAAAGATGGAAATACAAACTCTCTAGTATCTCACTATGAATACAAATCTCACACTATGTGGATATAGACTCTCTCACTTTCTCTCTATGTTGTTTTTCTGTTGTATCTCTTCCTCACAAGTCCCCTATATATATAGTGAAGGGGAGGAAGTCTCCATCATAAAGACATAGTGGATGATTAAATTGTTGTCATACTTTTCAAGACACTTTGAAAAGTGTTACTTCAACTTTCTGAGTTAGACTTCATAATCTCAAGACTCAAGGAGTAATTCCAAGACCTTGGAATAGCCATCATTGAATTATTCAATGGTTCATCTACCAAGATTCATTGGTCTTGCTTCCACATCAATTAGGAAGGATTCGCAACAAATCTCCACGTTCCTGAATTAATTGATGGGTATCACCAGTCCCGCACCTTTGCAACAGTCTGTTAGCTTCTTGAGTGAAACTGTATTGGTCATCATGTTGGACCAGTTATTATCTGTATGAATTTTCTCTAGCTGCAACTCACCATCCTCCAAAGTATTTCGTATCCAATGATAACGATAATCAATGTGCTTTGTCTGAGAATGAAACGTAGGATTCTTAGCTAGGTGAATTGCATCTTGAACATGACCCAGCTCATGCAAGATGTTTTTCATATATTTTATCTCCTTTCCAGCTTCAGATGTTGCAATATATTCTGCTTTAGTTGTTGGTGATGCAACACATCTTTGTAACTTGGATTGCCAAGATACAACTCCCCCTGCAAAAGTAGTTAGATAAGTTGATGTGGATTTTCTGGAATCTACATCTCCAGCCATGTCGGCATCTGTGTATCCAACTAACATAGGATCTTCATTACCAAAGCATAAACATCTTTTGGTAGTTCCCCTCAGATATCTCAATATCCACTTTACTGCATTCCAATGCTCTTTGCCGGGATTGGACAAGAACCGACTCACAACTCCAACTACGTGGGTAATATCTAGTCTTGTACAAATCATAACATACATTAGGATTCCTACCACAGAGGAATAAGGCATTCTGCTCATTTCTTTCTTTTATTCATCACTAGTTGGACATTGCATTATTGTTAACTTGAAATGTCCAGCAAGTGGAACACTAACAGGCTTTGCCTTATCCATGTTGAATCTCTTGAGAACTTTCTCAATATATTTCTCCTGTGATAGCCATAACAACTTCTTGGAACGATATCTGATTATCCTTATTCCAAGGATCTGTTTTGCAGGACCCAAGTCTTTCATAGAAAAAGACTTGCTTAAAACATTCTTCAAACCAACAATCTTGGTCTTGTCACGCCCAATGATTAACATATCATCAACATATAAGAGAAGGATAATAAAGTTTTCATCTTCATACTTTTTAATTAGTACACAATGATCACCAGTTGTCTTCTTGAAACTGTATTTGGTTATGAAGGATTCAAACTTCTTGTACCACTGTCTCGGGGCTTGTTTCAGACCATATAAACTCTTATTCGGACGACACACTAAGTGTTCCTTGCCCGGTTCTTCATAACCTTCTTGTTGCTCCATATAGATTTCTTCTTTGATGTATCCATGTAAGAAAGTTGTTTTGACATCAAGTTGTTATACTTCTAAGTCTAGGCTAGCTGCTAGACCCAATGCTACTCTTATGGAGGAGTACTTCACCACTGGTGAGAATATCTCATCAAAATCAACTCATTTCTTCTGATTGCATCCTTTCACAACAATCTGAGCTTTGTACCTTGGTCTTGAGCTTCCTTCTTCAACTTTAAGCTTATAAACCCATTTGTTTTTCAAGGCTTTTCTTCCTTTGGGAAAATCCACCAGATCATAAGTGTGGTTCTCATGTAAGGATTTCATCTCATCTTCCATGGCTTTAATCCACTCTTCTTTATTAGATGTTTGCATAGCTTCTGAGAAGTCTTTAGGTTCACCATTATCTGTCAATGTGATATAATCTTCTTCGGGATACTTTGAAGAAGGTATTCTGCCTCTTCTGGAGCGCCTCAATTCAACTTGCATCTGATGCTCTACTAGCTCATATTCTTGATGCATTTGTGTATCTACCACCACTTCATCATGATCTGACTCTTCATTAATCTGGTCAAGTTCCGTGTGAGCAGGATCTGCCTGTTGGTCTATCTGTTATGGATCTATTTGATGATCAGGATTTGTTTTTTAAGGAATCTCTCCCCCTTAATCAATGCGAACTTTGGACATGCACTGGCTTTTCTTCTGAACATTTTTTATCGTCTGATCCTCAAAGAACATAACATCTCTGCTTCTCACAATTTTCTTGTTTATCGGATTCTATGGTCTGTACCCAAATTCATCTTTTGGAGACCCAAGGTAAATGCACTCCTTGGTCTTAGCATCCAACTTCTTTCTCTCATCTTTTGGAATGTGAACAAAGGCTATGCATCTGAATATATTAGTGTGTGTCTCTTTTGGACCTAGGAGACACACACTAATATATACTACGAACCTTTGGCAAGAATTGATAATCCTCTGCAGCGGCGCCAAATTTGATCGAGGCCGTACCCAATACAAATAATATAACAATTAAAACTGCAGCATGCATCTGATCTTCTCTTCAATTGTGTGGTTCATCCTCTTAGCTAATCCATTCAACTGAGGAGTCTTTGGTGGTGTCTTCTCCAATCTGATACCAAAAGCCTTGCAATAGGCTTCAAATGGACCACGATACCCTCAACCATTGTCTGCTTTCAGACACTTCAACTTCTTCCCAGTCTCACGTTCTACTAGTGCATGGAACTCTTTGAATGTTGATAGTACTTGATCTTTTCTTTTCAACAAGTACACCCATAGTCTTCTCGAGTGATCGTCTACGAATGTGACAAAGTAGTAGGCTCCTCCAAGAGATCTTTCAAATGGTGCACAAACATCTGAATGCACCAATTCAAGTACTTCATCTCTCCGTGAGGGATTGTATGTTCTCTAAAAATTGACTCTATGTTGTTTACCATAAAGACAATCAGTACATGAATCTAAAATTTGACCTTTTATACCTGGAAGGTGGTCTTTGGCGAGAATCTGAAGTGCATTCTCACTCATGTGCCCCAATCGCCTATGTCAAAGATCTTTGGAGTTGGTAGCAACATTTGCTTCTCCAAATCAAATCCCCCCTTGCATAATGTACAAAGATCCTTCCTTTGAGCCTCTAGCAATAACGAGGTGGCCTTTTGCTAGTTTCCACTTTCCAGCACCAAAGTGGCTTACAAAACTAACATCATCCAACTTACTCGTTGAGATAAGGCTGAGACGCATATCTGGGACATGTCTCACCTCCTTCAGTATAAGCTTTCCTCCTATGTCTATTAGTAGCACAATATCACCAATTCCCGTAATTTTGCTAGTAACATTATTTCCCATTTTCACAGTACCATAATCACATTTCTTGTAGTTTGAGAAGAAACCTTCATGTGGACTTACATGGAAAGAAGCACCGGAGTCAACGATCCAAACACAATCACCATATGCAACATTTAGGTAATTGTCTTCTCCAATGAGGAGAACATCATCATCTACAGCGACGATTGTGGTAGACTTATAACCATTTTTCTTTGGATCAACTAAATCTTCATGGACATTTCCAGATTTCTGGTCTCTCTTTAAGGACTTGCATTCATATCTTTTATGTCATTCTTTACTACAATAATAGCATGTTATTGACCTCATGCGAGATTGAGGGAGACCTCTGAATTTGTTTTTGCTTCCTCCATGAGATTCATTCCTCCCATGAGTTTCACTTCTTCCACGTCTCTCTACAATATTTGCTTCAGAGTGGAAGGATGTACTCCGTTCTTTCCTTCTGGATTTTTCATTCAATAGACTGTCTGAAACAGTGTCCATTGAGACCTTCCTATCAGGGACTGAGTTGCTGAGCGTGACCACCAATGTATCCCAGCTTTCAGGTAACGAACTCAGTAGCAGAAGTGCTTGCAACTCATCATCTATCTTTATATCTATCTTTGTCAATTGATTGACAAGACCCTTGAATGAATTCAAGTGCTCTATCATGCTCTGACCATCTTTGTAGTCGAGTTTCACCAGCCTTTTGACAAGAGATGCTTTATTTCTAGGAGTTTTCTTTTGAATCATAGATTCAAGTTTCGACCACAACTCATAAGCATTTGTGTATGTGGACACATCCTCAAATAAACTTCTATCAATATACTTCTGAATCATTGCAACAAATTTTCGATTCGAAACCTCTCAATCAAATCTTTGTCACCTTTATCTTCTGGCTTGTTTTTGCAAGAAATAGACTCATGCATATCCTTGCAGTATAAATGATCCTCCATCATGGACTTCCAATAGGAATAGTTGTCAGCTGTTAACTTGAACATATCTCCATCAAATTAGATATTAGCGGCTCCTTCCATCTTGGACTACATAGGCTAAGCTCCCCGGATGAACCTGGGAGCTCTGATACCACTCTTGGGAAATTCAAAACCAATTTCCCTCCTCTGTCTGATGCAAAATGGGCACTTGCGGAAGCGGCAAGTGGATAAAGAAAAAAGAGAAGGGTAAAAGAATAACACCAAGAATTTTAACATGGAAAAACCTCCTCAATGTGATAAGTAAACAACCACGGGACCTAGTCCAGAAAATATCTCTACTATAGAAAGTAGGATTACAATATTTGATTCTCTCTTACAAAGAGGATAACACTCAATCTCACCCAAAAAAGATGGAAATACAAACTCTCTAGTATCTCACTAGGAATACAAATCTCATACTATGTGGATATAAACTCTCTCACTTTCTCTCTATGTTGTTTTTCTCACTTGATTGTTGTATCTCTTCCTCACAAGTCCCCTATATATATAGTGAATGGGAGGAAGGCTTCATCATAAAGACATAGTGAATGATTAAATTGTTGTCATACTTTTGAAGACACTTTGAAAAGTGTTACTTCAACTTTCTAAGTTAGACTTCATAATCTCAAGACTCAATGAGTAATTCCAAGACCTTGGAATAACCATCATTGAATTATTCAATGGTTCATCTACCAAGATTCATTGGTCTTGCTTCCACATCAATTAGGAAGGATTCCTAACACTTTCAACGCTTCACAATAACATATTTTAAGTAACTAGTTTATTACTTTCTTTTAGTGAACATTCAACAAATATTTATATCATATTCAATATAGATTAATCTTTTATAAACACCTTATAATGAAGGATTATGCAATTATGTACGTTTGTATCACTTGATTGTAATTATACTTTTAAAACCCCAAATAAAAAAATTCAGTTTGATTTTAACACAAAAATTAGTAATATCCCGACCCCATTAATTCAATGAATCGTGCTCATGCTCGTGCTAACAAATCAACAACTTTCCACAATTGATATTTTAAATTATGGTTATGATTGTGAATATGTCGTAAAAACTGTTGTATGGTGGGTGTCTAAAACAAAAAAATTTCCTTATGAGACTTTCAATAAAGGCATACCGTACCTTGAAAAATCCAAAATTGAGTTTGGAAAATTCATTCAAGAAAGTAAACTCTTGTAGCACAAATTTTTATTTATTTATTTATAAAACTCGAATATAATGTATTAGTTAAGTGGAACAAAAACTTATGCCACTTGACCCAAGATATTTTGATGTGGGGTTTGTCCAAATTTTGTAGTTGAATTTAGTCTATAGGCTTCTTTCCTAATGCTCTTTCTATTTTGGCGCTAGGTTGATAGCTAATATTGAATTGAAAAAGAAATGCACCCATTTGAAGAACAATAAAAATGCCCTTCTATAATCAAATATTGGAGATGGATACTAGACACAAGGCTTGCCATAATGCCAAAGGCACGTTGTTATTGTCAAATAAAATCACAAATCACTAGTCCGAATTTTCATTATTTAACATAATAAGCCAAGCCACTCAATTCGTGAAACTAAAATGACATGCATTGACCATTTGTTTGATTCTGTTCATTTTCTAGCAGATTTATTAAAGTTGTGGCACACTTTGGCAAATATGCACCATTATTATTTTGAAAGTGGCTCACATTTAGAACTATTATTATCATGAGAAATGATAATAATTAATATAAATTATTATATTGAACTTTATTTAAACGATTAAGATTAAAAGAATTAATCATATAATCAATTACAAAGTTTTAATTCTAATCATACTTGTAAAGTTTTAAGATCCAATTTATTGTTGTTATAATTTTTATATGTTATCACATATTGCTATATCTCCTATATTGGGTCTCACATCCTTATTATTGTAGTTTTCAAACTTTATGCATATAAAAGTTATTTATCTAATAATATTTTTAAGTGTGAGATTCACTTACTCCAAACTTAATCTCCATATTAGTCATCAATTCTATGGACATCTAATGGTTTAGATTTATTCACTAATTGAAATCATTGGATTCCCAAGAATTGATGGCTAGGGTGAGGAGTAAGTTTAAAAAACTTACTCTGAGAGTAAGTAGATTCTTCCTCTATTTTTAAATATCAATTGTAATTTTCTCTAAACAATATTATTTTGAAACATAGGGTATTGTTTGTTTTTAATTTGAGCATATATACTAATTTGTGAATTTTTTAATGTTACAAATAATACTAACACAACTTAACTTTGTTGAATTGAAAAGATCTCATCATCTACTCAATGAAATTGTCATAATGTCATAATTATGTTTAATTTTTATTTCAGTTATTATGAGCCAGATATTTTTTTCTTTTTATATACAATAGAATAATATTTTTGTCATTAAAAACATAAGTAAAATTAAATATATGTTTCTCCATTATACTTTTTATTTTAGTACATACCCTTGGATATTCCAACCTTTAAGGAGGTTGATATTCAAAGTTTCAAGGCCACACATCTATGATCTAACTATTTGGACGCCAACTTTTCTTCCCCTCAAATTTAGTAGACAACGTTTGTACTAAAAGGCCTTGCCCATGTTGACAGTTGCTTATTTATGCAAAGAAAGTGTCTATTGAAATAAAATAGTAATATCAGAAAATTTGGCGGGAAAGTAAATAAGACATTGAAAAATGTAAAATGTAAAATGAAAATTTACTAAATATTATTTTTAGAAATATAACTATAAGACTTTGACTTGAGTATTATGTTATACAACATAGTGATACACTATTATGAGAAATGGATAAGAATATGTTGTTACAAAATATATCTCAAATAATTTCTTAACTAAATACCAATATATCATATTAATTAAAAAATTAAATATTTGTTATTTTTATATTTTTCATTTATTATTATTGATTTTGGACAACATATATTTGTTGATAAGAAATGATAATTTTTCCTTTCTTCCAAACAAAAGAATGGTTTTTTTCTCCTCCCAGAAGGATAACATCAATCTCACTTTTTGTTGGGAACAAGCGAACAATGAAATAGTAGAGAGTACAGAGATAAGAGAATAACACAAGAGATTTGGTAACGAGGTTCGGTCAATTGTACCTACGTCTCCGGGAGCGTTGAGCGGCTACCACTATATATTATTAGAGAATTAGGATTAGTGTTTGACTATTCTTCTCCTTGTTATATTAGGTTTACATAACATAAATATATATAGCTCTCTACCCCAACCCCTTTACATCAGCCCAAGCTCATAACTTGTATTGTTGTTATCTAGATATATGAGTCATTGCACAACAATCTCCACCTTGGAAAATATCATCAATCTCCATCTTCCGCCATTGGGTTGGGGGCGCTCCATAGTCCAGCATCAGTGAATGTTCAGCAAGCTCAGGCAATGCCTGAACTTGTCCATGGTAACCGGTTTGGTTAGTATATCAGCTGCATTTTCTGAAGTGTGAATCTTCTACAATAGTATCTGCCCACAAGCTACCAACTCTCTGATCTTGTGAAATCTCACATCAATATGTTTGGTCCTAGCATGATACACTTGGTTCTTTTCCAAGAAGATAGCACTCTGACTATCAAATGCAGCAGAACTTCACCTTGCTCAATGCCTAACTCATTTACCAGCCACAAGGATTCCTTAGAAGCTTCGCCAGTTGTCATGTATTCTGCTTCAGTTGTGGACATAGCAACAACAGACTGAACTGATGATCTCCACATAAGTGGTCCACCTATCAAATGCAGCAGAACTTCACCTTGCTCAACGCCTAACTCATTTACCAGCCACAAGGATTCCTTAGAAGCTTCGCCAGTTGTCATGTATTCTACTTCAGTTGTGGACATAGCAACAACAGACTGAACTGATGATCTCCACATAATTGGTCCACCTGCAAGGGTGAAGACAAACCTCATTATGGACCTTCTATCATCCAAGTCTCCTGCATAGTCCGAATCAACATAACCAATAACTGAAGGCTTACTCTGTTGGCTGCCAAACATGATACCGAGACCTGTAGTCC
>NW_017725804.1:0-338 GCF_001865875.1 Lupinus angustifolius
CATATAAGTGTCAAACCGCTTGTACCACTGTCTGAGAGACTGCTTCAACCCATATAGAGACTTCTTCGACTTGCAAACCAAGTGACTATGTCTAGCTGCACCGAACCCCTCTGGTGGTGTCATGTAAATTTTCTTCTCTAATTCACCATGGAGAAAGGCAGTCTTCACATCCATTTGTTCTAAGTGCATATCCCGGCTAGCTACTAACGCAAGCACTGCCCTGATAGAAGTGTGTCTCACCACTAGGGAGAAAATCTCATTGTAGTCGATCCCCTTTTATTGTGAATACCCTTTTGCTACAAGACGAGCCTTGAACTTTTCCCCTTCTTTTTCTGATA
>NW_017725805.1:0-34997 GCF_001865875.1 Lupinus angustifolius
TCTGGGGGCAATGGAACAAGCTCCCAAGTTTGGTTCTTCTGTAAAGACTCCATCTCCTCCATCATGGCACCCATCCATTGTTCTTTCTCCTTGTTGTTTATAGCCTCTTGAAAGCTACATGGATCTCCTGAACTGATATGGAGAGCAACTGAAGCCATATCCTCAAAGCCATATCTCTCTGGAGGTTTGATAGGACGTGTATCTGTGTCTGTAGCAAGTAGATACTCATGTGCACCTGAACTATCTGCCTAAGAATCATCATGTTCTTGTCTTTAACTATTGTGTGGTTCCTTGCCTTTATTCACCTGAACCATTTCATTGCTCACTGGAATCATATTTGATCCCAAAGTCTCTCCATTTGGCCTGGCCACTTCTGTCAAAACTGATTGTTTCATCATGAAATCTTCATCAAACACTGCATCTCTGCTCAACACCATCTTTCTAGAAACTGGATCCCAAAACTTGAACCCCTTCACACCTTTGGTATATCCAATGAAGATACACCTCTTTGACTTAGGATCAAGTTTAGATCGTTCATCACTAGGTACATGTACATAAGCAGGACAACCAAATATGCGTAACGTATTATAATTGATGGGTTACATGTCCATACTTCTTCTACAACTTTACCATCCAATGAAGCTAATGGTGATCTATTGATGACATAACATGTCATACTGAGTGTCTCTGCCCAAAATCCTTTGGAAAGTCCAGCATTCAGTCTCATACATCTGGCTCTCTCTGTAAGAGTTCTATTCATCCTCTCTGTAACACCATTCTGTTGAGGAGTCTTCTTCACTGAAAAGTGTCTCTGAATGTCATGTTCCTCATAGAATTTCTGAAACTGTGAGTTTTTGTACTCCGTACCATTATCTGACCTCATGTATTTGATTTTTCTACCATTCTGGTTCTCTACCTCTGCCTTCCAAACCTTGAACTTGGCAAAGACTTCTGACTTATGCTTCAGAAAATATACCCAAACCTTACGAGAAAAGTCATCAACAAATGTAACAAAATACCTAGAACCTCATAGGGATGGTTCCTGAGTGGGTCCCATACATCAGTGTGGACATAGTCTAGAATGCCCTGAATCTTGTGTTGGTCATCCTTGAAACTAACTCGTGTCTGTTTTCCAAACACACAATACTTGCACAAATCTAGCTTGCATTTGTTGACTCCCCTCAACGGTCCTCTTTTGCATAGTTTTGTCATGTCACACACACTCGTATGTCCCAAATGCATGTGCCATAATTCTGTAGCACCATGATCTGAATCTACTGAGATCTCTTCAGCCACTCCAGCAACTCCACCTACAACTGTTCTCCCTAACAACTTGTAAGTGTCCCATGCAGTCCTTTTACCCTTCATCACAGTCAAAGTACCTTTGCATACTCGAAGAATATCATTGTCCTCATCAGCTCTATAGCTAAATCCTTTGGCCTGCAATGTCCCCAAAGAAACCAAATTCTTCTTCAAATCTGGTATGTGTCTAACCTCACATAACGTATTCACTACACTATCATCCATCACAATTCTGAGTTCTCTCATACCAATAATTTCACATGCTTTATTATTTCCGAGATACACGAAATCAAAATTGCATGCCCTGTATGTGGTGAACCATTCTCTATTTGGCGTCATGTGGTGGGAACAACCAGTGTCAAGTATCCACTCATCTGTATTATGATTTGATGATACAGATAGTAGATCAACTTCACTATTGTAACCAGAATCATCTTTCTGTGCAACATTTGCAGATGTAGATACCCCATCTTTCCCCACCGGCTTGCTAGGACTCCATTCATTGGGACAATCATTTTTGTAATGTCCAGTCTGTTTGCACTTATAACACTCTACTGGTGTTCTGCCCAGTCTGCTAGGACTCCTCTGAGGAGGACCTCCTCTGCCTTGTCTCCTCTCATGTGCTTGGCTCCCTTTCACATACAGACCATCATTCTGAGACCCTTCACCTACATTCTGTCTTCTTTAAGTGTGGGACAGAAGTGCAGGTGTGATCTCATCCAGTTTGATTGAGTCTTTCCCGTACGTCAATGTTGTCACCAAGTGTTCATATGAATTTGGAAAAGAACGCGGTAATATTATTGCTTTGTTCTCATCATCAACCTTCACATCAAGTTTCTGTAAGTCATTGATCACTTGATTAAAATTGTTGAGATGTTATTGCAAATCAACACCTTTCTGCATCTTCGGGCCATAAAGTCTGTTTCAAATACAACTTATTTTTTAGAGACTTGGACATGAACCGCTTCCCTAATATCTCACATACCTCTGTTGGTGACGTCAAATCCATAACATGATACATCACCTCTCTGATAGACAGAGTTGTATGGTTCTCGCAGTCTTCTCCTTCAACTCTTCCCAATCCAGTTGATCCATACCCTCTGGTTTATTCTCACGTAACGCCTTTGATAGACCTTGTTGAGTCAACACATCCTTAACTCTCCTTTGCCACAATCCGAAATTATCAGTTCCATCGAACTTCCCCACCTCGAATTTGGCACCTGAGTTAAGAGCCATCTGATACCAATTGTTCGGAACAAGCGAACAATCAAATGGTAAAGAGTACAGAGACGAGAATAACACAAGAGATTTGGTAACGAGGTTCGACCAATTGTGCCTACGTCCTCGGGAGCGTTGAGCTGCTACCACTATATATTATTAGAGAATTAGGATTAGTGTTTAACTATTCTTCTCTTTGTTACATTAGGTTTACATAACATAAATATATATAGCCAGCTACCTCAACTCATTTACATCAGTCCAAGCTCATAACTTGTATTGTTGTTATCTAGAGATATGAATCATTGCACAACAATTTTACTAAAAGTTATTAACATTAATTTGTTCACTAATCTAACAGTCTAACATAGTGTTGAAAGTTCAAAGCACGAGTAAAAGAATATCTTCATATCAATCTTCTTTATGCCCCCACAACCTTGTCCTTACATGTCCATTTGACATATGATAAGATGAGATGTATACATATATTCTTCTTTTTACAAATGGAGAGTTGGAACTATTACATTCATGTATGGTGCGGTAGCTGGTCCTACATCCATGGTTTCACTCTTTCTGATATTTCCCTTATCTTTTATTTTTATGAGTCAATGGCCTAGGATCCATGATGATAGGAAAACCCAAAAAAAATTATGCTCATTATATTCTTTGAAAGTAAAAGAAATTAGGAAAGGATCAAACTCATGTATAAAAGTTAATGTTTAAGCATAGGCTACTATACTAAAGCAAATAAGTATCTAATGATCACCGTAACAAAATGTATAAACGTTTATATACACATGTACTAGTTGAATCTTTGTTTTTTAATCCAAATGCAAGAATTTTTGTTGGGTAAGGTTGAAGTTGAATTTGGGTAAGGTTTGGAAATGTTAAATTTCAGCTTTAGTTTGTTTCTTTATTTCTGCTCAAAATGTCGTAAAATTTGCTTCAAATTTAAAATATATAAATTGGTATTTTTGTTCAAAATGATGTTAAAATTTCCCACAATTAGAACTTTTCATGTTTAGGGAGTGTTTATATTTTACCCTAAGACCCAAAAAATGTTAAGACTTGACTTGATCACCATCTTCTGTCAGTTTTTTTTATAGGAATTCACATTTGATTCATTTTGGAACTAGATAACTCTAATGTATAATATATATTTGTCTAGTTTCATATCGGTTGGGTTGATTTTTTTGTTAACAAAGTCTTCTTATTGAGTCATTCTTACCGCAATCTTCAATCACTGAAAGGACTCAGATTATCAACATTGAAGCTGATCTAAGGCAATATTAATGGAAGTATGCAATATGAATAGGGAAGAAAACATATCGGGAATAGGAAGAGAATGAAAATTAGTCTTTACTTGCTTGGAAACTCTCCTATTTATAGAGTTTGTCATCACCATATAGCTACAATTTTAGGGTAATTGGTCAACTTTTTTTCGTACTTAAGGACGTTGACATTTTCATTTTAAGCCAAAAATTTAGGGCAGGGGGTTACATGATAATCTTAAAAAATAATCAGGAAGGTAATGTATAATTTCTCCTTTTATGCAAAGGATGACAGTTTCTAAACAAGTATATTTTTTCTACTAAAGATGAAAACTCAATATTGGTAGTTAATAATGTGATGGAATGGAAGTTCTAAGACACAAAAGTATGTACCATTAGCCAAACCACAGTTACATACTTTTGAATATAATAAATAATTAAGATTATTATACAAACGGGTGTGGCTCTTGTCTATTAGTCTAGTCTATTGGATATAACATATAATTAAGATTATTATATCTTTATTAATAAATTCACATTAAAATTGATTTATATTCATGTACTCTAAAGTGCAATATCTAACATAAACAAGTTGGAAAACATCAATATTCTCCCTAAACAACTATCATATTTTGATCTTTTATATTTTTGTGTTATGACCAAAAATTACAATCTCTTAATTTTTAGTGTCATACACCTCCGCCATGCTTACCTAGAAGAAACATGGGACAAAGTAAAAATCTCATCCTATTCCATTTATCCAAAATCGCTTATCTAAAATCTGATGAGACTACTAACTAAAGAGACATCTATAAAAATAAGAAAAGCAAAGAAAAAAATGAAAATGGCAATGATCGATATATCCAAGTGTGCTAGGCTGGTAGCCTCTATTTAACTAAGAACCTAATGCTACTTGTAGACTCTAGAGGTTAGGATTAGTTTCTATCTCTAAACCTATATTTGAAAAAGATATGATGACATAGTCTAGTATATAATGAGGCTTGAGAAGGATAGATGTACACATTTCTATTATCGTAAGAATAAATAGATTATTTTCACTATTTGAAGTCATAATTCACATGTCACTTGACAATCAACCTTATATTTGGGCCAAAGTTCAGCTTCTAAAACTAAAATAAGAGTATATGGTTGACCAGCCATCCGATGGGTTTACAGCTGTATTTGATATAATGAATCATAATCAGCTTACACTCAGTTGTTAATTGCCTATTTAAGGTAAGCATTCATTTGTTAAAATCTCAGGTCTCAACTATGGTTTTGTTTGTTTAATATATGGTCGTACCTTGCTACAGAAACCTTACAATTTGTGGGGTCATTGGCAAATCTTGACTGTGACTATATACTTTATTTGGTATCTACTTGCTTTTTTTGTTGCCAGTCTTCATCAACTCTGGTGTGTGCTGATGTATTAGTCTCTGCATTTTGTGGATGTGGTAAATCTGCAGTTATAGGGATGCTACATTATTATTTGCATTATTGTTCAAATAATAATAATAATAGTACTGTCCATTTGGATTTTTTTAGTGTTTTTTAGGTAGTTTATGTTATTAGCTATTTGTTTGATTGAATAATATTTATATACTGTTAGGGTAGTATGTATATATTTTCAGTGTAAAAATTTACATATATTCATTATGTTATTTATCATTTATTTATAATTACTTTTTTAAATAGTTAATAATAATTAAATATAAATGATTCACTGTGCGTGCACACATTTTTCTTCTAAGAAAAAATAATTTTAAAACTATTTTATTTTGTATATTTCTTTCCTACTCCTTCTGAATACTATTGATGCAACAGCTCTGTGTGTTGGTGCTGCTCATTATTGACTTATCTTTCATAAATACTTTTGTCTGAATTCCCTTGAAAATGATATTTTGTGTTGTTGATTTCTCAAATTTCAATTAATATAAGAGTATCTTGTCCTGTTTTTGTTACCAGGAAATGGAAAAGTGGATCCATGATCCATCAATGATATGTGGTAATGGAAGTAGACTATTATTTCTGGGAGAAATTTTTCCTAACTATATTTGGTGCTCAATTTTTCCTAACTATATTTAGACATAACTTTAGACTCCAGCTACACACCATCCAGATATGAAAATATGCTACAAAATAAAAATAAAGAACAAGAGAAAAGTTGAGAAGTACTGCAGTGAGGACTAGTAGTATTATTCTAGTTTAAAATGTTTTTTTAATTTTCAAATATATGGAACTTTTGTTCCTAAATTTTTTGGTTTTAATTGGGAAATATAAACATGACTAATGGAGGTAATGTCACTAGTGGTATGTGGCTTGCATATCATTCATTTAAATTATAGGTTTTGATTTTAGGCCCTATAAATTAAATAGTTTTGATTTTAATCTCAATAAATTAATTAATTTTGATTTTAGTTTCTAAATGTCAAATTTTGGTACATGTTTTTTTAATTTCTATTCTAAAATGTCTTTATTTCATTTAAAATGTGGCGATATTCATATTAATTAAGAAAGAGATATTGTCATCTCTAACATATTTCACTGTGAAAATTAAGGATTAAAATTAAAATCACTTATTTATAGGGACTAAAAGAAAAACAGATAAAATTAAATAAAAGTACATATGAATGTTGACATGATTTATGTTAGTCAAATAAGCATTTTCCATCCAAATCTAATAGTAGAGAGCGAATATAAAACATTCATAAAATATAATGGCTAAAAGCCTAAAACAAAAAAAATGAAGGATGAAAATCAAAATTCACTATGAGTGTAATATCTATATATACTAATAGTATAAAGATTTATATGCAATCAGTATATCATCCATAATTTATTTGGATTATTTTATTTAAAAGTCAATAATAATTAAAAATAAATAATGGATAATATATAATGGTACAAAAATATCTTACAGTTTCACTATATACATATTTTTCTCTAAATATGTGCCTAAAATATTTGAAGCCTTCCTTTTTTTCTTATGCAAGTTGGGTTGTTGGATGTCATGCTGATCTACTCAACATTTTATGTCCTTATCTATATGTTCCTAATAAGGATCTCCCTTCTTTTATTACGCATTCAAATAACTACATTTTTAGTTAATAATTACAACGTGAGAATAACTATTATTTAAATATTGGCCTACAAATATTAGGGACTATTTCCATATTTAAGAGCATAAGCTTTGAAACTCTGACACAGTAGTACACAAGAGCTTTTTGGTTCAGTTATTATAGTCTATAGATCTGAAAGGCAATGAAAACAAGGAGAGGAAGAAGATCAGAGGTAAGCTTTATTACCATGACTCTATAACTTACCTTTCAAACTTTATGTATAACACATTCTATTCCTTCAATACAAACATGTTAATTTCATTTCAAAGCAGGCCTATTGGCCCTCCATTGTGATAAAGAAATGGTTAAATATAAAGCCAAAGGTATATGATTTTAGTGAAGATGAAGTGGACATTGAAAATGAAGCTGAGAGTGAAGATGATGGTATGCTTTAAGGTTTTACTATTATATTCTTTTTTCCTTTTTAACTCGATCTTTTTTTTCTTTATATTTCCATTGTTTTTCCTTGTTCATTTGAATTTGATCTAGCTTTTTCTCTTTTAGATTCAAGAATGGGCGTGCATGAAGATAATACATGTAAAGAAAAACCCATATTACCAAGGCAAACATCTTCAGGCAAGTGTCAATGTGTTATTTGTTCTTTTAAGTTATAGATTATGGTATGTGATAGCTTGACATGGTTATAATCCTGATAATGGTTGCTTCTTATGATGTCTAGAATCTAAACTTAGCATCTTGTTATGGTTTGCATAACTTTCGTCCCACCTTTTTGGTAGCGTATAAAAACTATATCCTTTAACTTGGAGTTAAAGTTTAAACATGCCAACTTACACATGGAGAACTTAGTGTCTCGTCTGACGAGTTCTTTCCCTCATAACTATTTGACTCCATCTTCGGTATCTAAAGAGGCACTTTAACTCTAATGTCAATCACTCAAATAAATGTTAAAACGTAAGAATAGAAAGGTATTCCTTTTCTACAGGTAACACTAGGAATCTCTTTTCCATAGAGTTTTTTAGAGTGTACTTATAAAAAGATAAGTTGTTTCAAATCATGTCTTAAATTAGTAAAAACTTGTTATGTCATTTAAAAAGTTAAATATACATTATTATTTTTTTTCTTTCTTATTATTGATTTGGGATATGCTTTGGGACAGAAAATTCTTGTACGGGTGGATAGAGGATACCCTCGTCTCTCTTGTAACACTTGTTAAGGGTTATGAGCATAGATTCTAGAATGGTTGGCTTCCAATTGGCCTACACGTCTGATTGGCCGAATATGAATTCGGTCCATGCAGTTTGGACGCCGATTTGGGCCCTTTTTTGTCATGGTGACTCAACCAAGAAGGATAATTGACTTAGGTTTTTTGGGCCTCTTTACTATTGGGCCATCTCAGTCTTGGTAGGAACAATTGTTCATTATGATGCAAGTATTATTGATAATTTGGGCTATGCATATGTTATTGGGTGAGCAAGGAGACGAAAATTTTGTCCACTGTGTTACACTAGCCAAGAAATGTTTAAGCAACAAGCTAAACTAATTGTATGAATGTTAAATTATTTTTATTTTTACACCTGGGTGTTCAAATCATTATCATATGTGTTTTGATATTTGTAATTCAGGTGCATCTTGTAAGGGCTACAAGATAAGACACAGAAGAGGAAAATCAGAAACTTTGCGTGCTCAATACATAAATACAAAGGAAGTGAGGTATGCTATTATCTGGTTATGTAGCATGTTATTATTTAATAATATGAAATGAGAAAAACTTTATAAAATGTTCAATTTTCAGGATAACAATTGGTACTTGGAATGTTGCTGGAAAATTTCCAAGTAAGGATCTTGAGATTGAAGAGTGGCTCTGTACTGAAGAGCCAGCAGACATTTACATTATTGGGTGAGTGGTTTCTCAAGTTCCATGATGCTTTATTATTTCTAAGGTGTTTCTGTTTTGCTTATCAAATCTGTCATAAACCACTTTAGTTGCCATTTTATGTTTACTTCTTTGACATAATGGCTTATTTTTTAATTACTCGTGAACATTATGGTAGAACTTTATATACTATTGGATTAAATATTATTAGGCTTGTGATAAAATAAATAAGAGTCTAATATTTAATATTTATGTAATCTAAAATGTAAAGATTTATACACAATTACTATATTACTTACTATTCATTTGAATTATTATATTTAATATTATCATGAAAAGAAGAATTACTTTTTTGAAGAATGATTAAATATGAATGATGAAATAGATTAAATATGAATGATTAACATCCTATCCTTTTGCCAAAATAGATTGATTTGTCCCATATCCTTATTTGTTTTTTCAATTTGGCTTGTAACTTTTTTAGTTTCATTTTACTCTTACTTGATGCATTTTTCTCTAATTCTTAATTCTCAGCCAAAGTTTTAAACTGCAAAAGGACTAACACAACACAACAAACAGAAACATTAAGGATTAAACTGAGAGTGTACTCTATATAGTTGAATTCCATATTAACACACTGCTTTTTACAGTTTCCAAGAGGTAGTTCCATTGAATGCTGGAAATGTATTTGGAGCAGAAGATAATACTCCAATTCCAAAATGGGAAGCAATCATAAGAAGAACTCTAAACAAGTCTTCTGAACCAGAAAATAATCTCAAATGCTACAGTGCCCCAACTTCTCCTATACATGCTTCTGCAGCTTCAAATATTCTAGCAAATACTATACATGCAAATGCATTAGACATAGAAACTTTAGACTATGACGCACTAGAACAGAAAGGGGTGAAAAACATAATTGGTATAGGAAAAAATTTACATTTGAGGAAAATATATGGTGTTGTTGATCTTAAGAATAAACTTGACTGGCCTGAACTTCCATTAGATGCAATCCCTGAAGTAGATTCAAGTCCAAAACTGAGGAGAGTACTAAGTAGTTCAGCAAGAATTGGCTTTAACTTGATGGATAATAATGCTTCAGTATATGGTAGTGGAATGAAGCGTTCACATCATAGCTATGGAAACTTGAGTTTCTTTAGGAAAGAGCAGCAAGTGATGCCTGAAGTAGTAACTGATTCAGTTGATGTGTCTGATATTTTATCAGATGAAGAAGATGATAGTTTTCTTGAATTACCAAATAACCAAGATGGTGATGATAATGGACTAGGAAATATGAAGTTATATCCTAAGTATGTGAGGATTGTTAGTAAGCAGATGGTGGGGATATATGTGTCTATTTGGGTGCAGAGGAAGCTGAGGAGACACATTAATCATTTGAAAGTTTCACCAGTTGGAATTGGTCTTATGGGCTACATGGGGAACAAGGTAATAGGATAATCCTCATTGAATTGAAGTAGTACGCACTTTTTATATTGACATCTTTTAATACTTTGACATTTGTGCTTCTGTAATAAGGACTAAAAAATATGGCTCAAAGGCTCTCACTTAGTGGGGTTTGAGAAGGGTAGATGTATACACTCTAATCCCACAAGCGGAAAGGTTGTTTCCAACATTTGAAATTGTAACATGAGGGTCACTAAGCAACAATCTTCTTACTGGATATAGAATTCAAAGTTGACAAAAGTTGTGGCACACAAGCATATATGAAACATTTTCATATGAATAAAGCATAAGAAAACTTACCATATGTGACAGTTACAGTTATAACTTACTGATTCTAACCAGAATGAATGTGATAACTGATAACAAATTATCATTGATGCAGGGGTCTGTTTCAGTTAGTATGTCTCTCTTTCAGTCACGTTTGTGCTTTGTTTGTTCTCATCTGACTTCTGGTCAGAAAGATGGAGCTGAACAAAAAAGAAACTCAGATGTTCATGAAATTCTTAGAAGGACTTGCTTCTCATCTGTCTTTGATAAAGATCAACCAAAAACAATTCCATTGCATGAGTAAGTTTTACTTTGTGTTCACATTTGTCCTTCAAAATCTCCTTATGAGCATTACAAAAGCAAAGGGGTGTTAGAAAAATGTAAAACTAACTAAAGGATTGTACATATTGGACAATTTGATAAACAACCAGAATGTAAAATATCTAAATTTTATGTTCATGTTTCACTAATTTGATGTTACCAATACTAATATCATATCATAGTTTTATTTACTTCTATATTATTTCCAGTTTTAATATTCAAAAATTAAATGAAGTCATGCTTTATATGTTGCTTGTTGTATCTATAGTTCACATTATTGTGTTGTGAATGAACAACTTTGGCTCATTGATGAGTTGCTGATTTTTTTATTTGTTAACAGCAAGATTTTCTGGTTTGGAGATTTGAATTATCGCATAAATATGTTGGATGTGGAGATTAGAAAGCTCGTGGCTCTAAAGAAGTGGAATGAGCTGATGAATTATGATCAGGTAAAATTTATGAAACCAAGACCAATATTTTGGTCTCTAAACTCTTAAGTGTTGTTTTAATTTATATCAAGTACTCAGTGCTTAAAAATATGCATGCTACAATATTGATGCCTAGAGTTGGAAGTGTTGGCACCTAACTTGGATTCATTTGTTGAATATCTAATTGCTTTACATATTATAATATGCAGTTGAGCAGTGAATTGAATAGTGGGCATGTATTTGAAGGATGGAAAGAGGGCTTAATAAATTTCCCTCCCACTTACAAGTATGAATTTAATTCTGACAAATATTTTGGTGAGAAACCAAGAGAGGGGGAAAAGAAGAGATCTCCTGCTTGGTAAGTGTTAATCTATATAGCAAACTTGTGTGTTTTGGTTACAACTTACATGTGATTTTTGCATGGGCATGTGACTATTGGACATAGCCAATCAAAAATTTTTTTTATTAGAGATTTTGTGAGTGTTCTAAATCGTAGTCACAGTTGTGGCTATTGTGATCCTTAGATGTATTTTGGAAATGTAACAATGAATTTTGCGATTAAAAAATGATATGAAATTTGATGCAGCTTAATGTGATTTCGTTGTGGTCCAATGTTACCAGATAAATATAACCTCTTTCAAGGGTTCCATACTTGAGGACTTGTTCATGATGAATGCTTTTAGTACACCAGAGAAAAAAAATTTGATTGACCTCTATTTACTATTATTGATGTCTTGAATTTTGTCACACAAATGATAATAAAACAAAACCATAAAAAAGTACGAATATTTGATTTATTTTTTTAACTAATGAATATATATTTTTGATGCGGAATATAATTTGGTAAATTAAGATGCAATAAGTGACTGTTAAATTACACAGGTGTGATCGCATGTTGTGGCTGGGAAAAGGAATAAAGCAACTGAAATATGGAAGTGCAGCAAATAAGCTATCAGATCATAGACCAGTTAGTTCAATCTTCTTGGTTGATGTTGAAGTATTTGACTATACCAAACTCCAAAGAGCTCTAAATTTCACTAGTGCAGTAGTCCATCCTGAGGTCTTCTTTAACGATGATGTAGTGGACTTGCAATCACATTAGAAATCAACCAGTTATGGATCAACAATCAGGTTAATTGATGGTAAAAATATCTTCTTATTTTTATTTTAGTGTGTCGAATTTATAAGATTCTATTTAGACAATATTTTAGATAATACAGAAAACAATATAGACAACATGTTATTACCTGGGTGCTTATGTTGCTGAAAGAATATAACATGTAGTAGTGGCAAAACTTGTTATACTTTTATTCCATAACACTGCAAGCGCACAGATACGGAGATACCTCTAGTTGAGTTTTGTCCAATGAAAGTAACAGAATAATTCACTGGTTAAATTTTTCAATACAAATCGAAAGTTTAACGTGACTTGAAGAGACTATAAAGTGGCCTGTAGATTATAACATTCACTAGTCCTTGAAAAGCTGCATGAATCCGTAACAGAAGAGACGAGCAAGACAAGACACATGCCATTATATTAAGGGATGAGAAAAAAGTATCAACTTTAATAAAAAACAATACTATGTCCCTTCTATAACTTCATTGGAATAAGAAAAACTACGTTAAATGCACCCTAGCATTAGTTGATGTTACCTTGAGAACCTTATATGCTTATTGTTGGTTGAATATATTCATTCATTGGTCTATTTTAAAAGTCAGGGGGCTAAAAGTTTGAAGTCAAGCAAAAACAATTTACAACTTGATTTATACCTTCCTCCTTTTAGAGACCCTGTAAAACCGAGGATTTGGAACACAATTCAGGATTTGCAAAGAAACAACATAAAGTTCTACAGTTAAAAGCTGTGTATAGTGAAAAATATTGTACTTTAATGACTAGTTATGTGCATAAAAGTTCCATTCATATATATCTCGACCATTCTTTTATACAATGTCCATGTTTCTTCTGAGAACTGGGAATCAACGAATGATTGGTTTATTATCATTTCTTTCTTGAGGTAACTTTCATTAAAATATACTGTTGCAATTCATTTGTTCATACAATCTGGCACAGCACCTTTGTTCTCATCGATACAGCAACTTTGTTCGCATCGGAATTTTTTATTATTTATATACTCTTTGTACTAATTAACAGGTAATTGACTTTCTCTATTAAATAATGGATTTATAGTTGTTCTACCGAGGAGCATGAACAAACTCCAAACGAATTAATCTGTTCATCAAAAAAAACAAAACACTATGGTTAATAAACATCAAAATTAAATCACAGAAAAACGGCTACAAAAACAAGAAATCAAATTTCCAATTATTGGTTTATTTCGATTGTACTAGATTGGTGAAGAAATATCAAAATGACGGTGACACAAGATAGATTTTTTTCCAATTATTAATGTTGAAAGTGACGGGCATCAGTTCTCCAAGGTGATAAAAACATCAAAAGAATTCAGATGCAAATTACCCATTTACAACATCAGATTCATCATATGCCCATCGCAATTTTGATTCCATAATAATGCAATTATTCAATTTTAAGCAATCAAAACATTATTTAGAACAACCTATACCAAACCTATAAACAAAAACATGAAGAGGGAAATTAGAGAGCGATCAGAACCTGTCGGGATACATGAATACATCACAAGTATATCAGTGGATTGACAGACATGATTTCTTATCATCATTTCGCTTTTCCCTTTCAACACTTTCCCAAACAATACTACGGTTTAATTTTCAAATAATAGAATATTGAAAGACAAATTGAATGAAAAAAATAAGGAAATAAATGAGGTTGAGCTCAGAACTTCTTAGAGGATTGCGCTGTCATCGACGAAATCATAAGATACTCATCTCTAGCACGGTTATATCTTCATCACAGCCCCAAAATACTTTCACCAATAATAAACTGAGATTAACAATGGAGAGAAACAACTATTTTTACCAAGAACTTTTCAATGAAAATTAGTGAAGCTGAACAATATAGAGAATTGATGCAAATAAGAATACAATGAGAGAGGAGGAGAACATGGGTGTGAGAATGGTGATGATTTACTTATATAGATACCAATTAGGGTTTCATACAACATAAGGGCATTTTGCTCCGCAGCGTGTTGGGTCGGGCCAGATTTGTCATTTCAAAGGCCCAATGAGTCCACATACTAGAGATTTAACACAGATTTATATACATATACATATTTAATATTGTATTTCCTAATATTTGCGCTAGCAGTTATTTGGATTTTTTTTAAAGAAGTATTTGATGTTTGAAATTTTGTGTCTTGCTTTTTTAATATGATATATTTATGGTTTCTTCAACAAAATTAACTTCTAGTTTTATATTTGCAGTGTTCACTTGTAATTGTGAGTTTGTAATGTTTAAGTTGTGAATATAGTTAAAAGCTTATGGTTATCATTAGCTGATTAAACTTGCTCAATAAAACTGGCTAACAAATTTTAAATGACAAAAGAATATACAATATTTATTATTTGTTTTGCTATTTATTAATTATAAATACAAGATCCATGAGCGTTTTGTCTATTCCACTTTTGTAATAAAAAAATTGGTCCTATCCAATATTAATGCAAGCTTAACTTTAATGAAAGCACATCAAAAGTGCCTCTCCATCACAAGTCTAACAAATTATATAAAAAACACAACCATTCAGCATTCAGGACTCAATGGTTCAATTCAACGAACAGTTTAGCTACTTTTTCACTTCACATATTTTCCGGCTTACATTCTGAATTCCTTGCTTTATTAATTTGGTTTGGTTCCTAATGTATGTTCCAACTTATATGAGATTATCATCTAAATTCACGAATTTAAACCCAAAATGATGAATTAAACAGTAAATAATAGGCTAGAACTAAAAGTAAAATTAAGGCGAAATGAAAGAAACAAGGCGGGTCTACAATAAATAAGACATGTAGTAGTTAAATAAAACTAACTACAAAAGTTTGAGGGGGGAAATTCCAACTACAATACAGAAGGTACAAACAATGACCTAATACATTTGGTAGATATTTGAGGTCCTTAAATATGCTAACAGACATTAGGTCTCTACTTTGCGTATAGAATATGCTTTGTTGCGAGAAGCAAAAGCTACTTCGGCTATGCATTGAACCGGTTAGTCTGCGACTATCAGCGTGGGAACACCCTTGATTGAAAGAAGAAGAAACCAACTGAAAAAGGGTAAATTGGAGTATTGGACTGTTCACTGAAAAATACTACTGACTGAACTATCATCCTGAATACGCCAAATAGTTTCACCCAACAAGTTTGCAACTGAGAGAATAGTTAACTGGGGGAAATAGTTTTTCTCTCCAACTGGAATGGTGTTTGTAATAATCACTTCTTGAAATAAGCCACTTGACAACCTCTCAATTGCGGGAGGGCTGTGATCATTAAAATAACAAGACAAAACAAGCATAATCTCAATACTGGTTCACATATAATGCTGAACATAAATGCCTCAAGCAACAACTTTATGAGGTGAAGGGTCTACAATAAATCACACAGGTCAGGTTATAATGACCTCATTGATGCAATGCAAGGGATGAAAACAATGCCCAACAAACGGACGGACAATACTGATTACTGAATAAGTGATCAGGAAGCGCAATTAAAGACATGGGAACGCAGATATGGTGCCACATCTGAACATGAGTATGGGCAAAAAAGTCGAAAAAATAAAAGATAATAGTATTGAAGTGTGCAATGTGATAGGTATTAGATTTGGAACAATAGTCATTTTGAAGTATAGGTGCTACATAGATAATGCAGCAACTTGATAAACTAAAGAAGTATGTAAACCATTGGAAATTGAAGAACAAATGATTAAACATGTATATAACACTCTTCATATTTAGGCAGTGGACTGCGTAGACTTTAAAACTTCGCCTGCTATAGTTATCTATTGGACAATATGTGATAAATAATAAATAAAATGTAAGGCAAACAATTGAAAGCAATACCTGAAAACTGCATGAGTGCAGCATGCATACACTTCCCTGGCTCCCTCTTCATGTAACAATGCCGCACCCTTAGCAATAGTCCCTGATTCACCATACAATTAAATAGGACATCAAATATAGCAACGCGTGTGAACTAAGGAAAGGGAAAAAGAAACTAACAAAACCATTACCCTTGCCTACACAACAAAGAGGGAAATATCACAAATGCTTCTTAAGGAAATGCAAAGGTGAAACTTTCAAGTAACAAATAACCATCTTCTCAAGCAAATGCATGGGTTAGAATAAGATTATGAAAGGTTTTTCCCCCACTCACTGACTCGCCATCTTAAGATGGTATTTAATAATTAAATCCTCGGTATCTTAAGTTACATTCAGCAGTCCCAGAAGGAATGATTGTGTAAATTCCTGTGCAAATACTTCTATAAAATTAGGAAGATCAAAATAAATAGCCCTTGGGATATGTTTGATGAAAGGTCATGATCAATCTTAAGAGGTGTTTAGTTCAGGAAAACACACTAAGCAGAACAAAATGCCAGAGGAGCATTATAAAGAAGAAATATTGAAAAATAACAGAAGTTACTAACACCTCGCAAGATGTGAAAAAGGTCTAAAATTTACATATAACTTGACAAGAAAGCTTTAGTTGGTAAAGACAAGCCTTGCTTAGTTCGATCTGAGACATCAAGTAACAACTACATTGCAAAATAACACAGGAAATTTAATCTGTCTTTTCAAATGTTAATTTGGGGATGGAATAGCATACCAGCAGTGTCAATCATATCATCCACCATCACTGCAACTTTGCCTTTTACATCGCCAATCAGGTTCATCACCTGCAGGGCAAATATAAGACAGATAAATATACCTTTTAAGATCCATATAGTAAACTTAAATTTAGCCCCATTACGAATCTACAGCTAAATGGGGCAACGGATGTGATGCTTTACAACCAATTATAGTCATTCTTTTGCTACTATTGCTTCAGCTCTTGATTATAATAAGTATATCATGCTAAACAATGTGCATATGCAAAAATAACAATCACAATTAGAGGTCCCTCATTCCTGGCAAATACAAATATAACTTAGAGAGGCCAATGACCTAACAACCAACTAATATGGCACTCAAATATCCAACCAACCACAAAAAGTCACAGTTCTAGCCACACTATTGTATTATCACAATCCTCTAGAACTTAAATCCACCACATCCGTATTAAAACTTAAAATCATTGAACCTCAGACAATACTGAGACACTGCATCATATTAGGGATGAATGGATATAGGTCCTAATTGACTCTACTAAAGCCAATTTATCAAAACCTAAAATAAAAATAAAAGACTATTAACCTAATAAGCACCTGAAGCAGGACCGGGCACACTTCAACTCTACAGCATTACTTCCAATCATGCTGAGCAGATACTTCAGCTAGGAATCATTTTTTCTTATGGACTATCATTTTTTGAGAAAAAATTCAAATCAAAATTAGATAATGACAATGAAACCATTTAACATGATACGTGCCAAATACCCATTATAAAAGGCCACATTTGATGGCTAATCAAAGTAAGTCCCAGGAAGGGTAATTAATTTCTGGAAAGAGAGCAATTAGAGATTATGAACACTAAGAAGAAACAAACGACGTTTGTTTAGAAGTATAATCCTTTATCTAATTGCCAATCCAAACAGAAATGTGGCATGCCAATGTTGTTCACGATTTTGTTCCAGTTGTTACCTCAGCCACATTGTGTCCATGTCGCCTTTTGTCTATAATAGCTAAAGGTGCATCAGATAATTTCTTCGCAAAAGCACGTGCCCTTGCAACACCACCAACATCAGGGGAAACAACTACCAGCTCATTTGAACCTATATTCTTGCTGGCAAGATAATCAAGGATCACAGGCTATTGGACATCATAAACAAAATCATTAGAAAACATGTAGTAAAGAAACAAATACAACAATTTAGAGCTTACTTGACAATGAACGTGATCCACAGGAATATCAAAGTAACCCATGGATTGCCCTGAATGAAGGTCACAAGCAAGAACACGGTCAGCCCCAGCTTTTGTAATAAGGTTTGCAACAAGTTTTGCTGCAATGGATTCACGCCCTTGAGTCTGTGAAGAAAGAAAAAGGCTCCAGTCATTGTTTATAAAACTCATTGGTTAGTCAACTCCATTATCAAGCAAAAAGCTGAAACCAAGCATGAGTGTTAAACTTTCAATAAGATGACAAAGACAGCATCAAATTATTTCTCCATTAGGACGTGCATGAGAAAAAAAAAGAGATATCGACAGCTTCATCACAAATAAGCCAATTTTTTTCCAAAAAGAAGAATGAAAAGTACACAAAAAGTGGTAAGGCAGTGAATAGGAATATAGTGTTCCACTGTGTGATATGAGCATGTGTAGATCCTCATATAAAACCACAAATTATAAAAGTTTATATCAGTTACATGCAAAAATACTTGCCTTTCTATCAGCTCTAGCATATCCAAAATACGGAATCACGACAGTGATATTTTTGGCCGATGCCCTTCGACAAGCATCAATCATTATCATAAGCTCCATGAGATTCTCATTTGCAGGAGGACATGTTGGCTGTATAAGGTATATATTGCATCCTCTAACACTCTCTTGTAATTGGACATATATTTCACCATCAGCAAATCGCTTTATGGAAATCTTCCCAAGCTCCAAGCCCATGTACCAAGCAATTTCCTACTTGAACCATCACGTAAGTTAAAAACAACAAAACCCAAAAGAAACCTGCCAATCAGGAAGATGACTCACCCGAATTATATTTCATTGCAAGTGACAAATATTTGTTAGCTACTCAGATTCTCAATTCAAGAAACAACCTTGTACAGTACCTATCAATATCATGTTTAATACTATCAAGTGATGCGCCCTATTGTTCTAGATGACACCTTCAACAACAGTAGACAATAGGTGGGTTTAGGTAAACAACTGAATTAAGCACTTATTGAACTAGTTTTCTAAACAAGCTAAATATAGCTTATTTTCGTAAGCTTAGGATGACCCAGTACCCAAAGCTCCCACCTAGTCGGGTCTGATAAGATTATAGATGTACATGGGGGAGAGGCTATTTCCAAATTTGATCATTAGGCAACAACCTCATCATTGTACCAAGGCTCACCTCTTATTTTCATATGATAATATTAATAAAACAAGGTAAATGAGCTTATAGAAATTAGAAAGGTTATAAACTATTTTCTTAAACTAATCGTAATCTTATTTTAATTGGTTATTCTTATAAGCCCAAATAAGCTCTTCCTAACACCCTCAACATAAAAAAAAATCTTTGCTATATTGACCCTTTGAATCAGAAAAGACAACAACACCAAAAAACATTCCTAAAATATGGAGCCAACTAAAAAACATAGAGCTAGTTACATCAATCCAATGATGGCATTAAATGAAAAATGAAATTATGAATATGTATTTGGTTAAATAGTCTATTATAGTTAAAATAAAATCTGAAAACATTTTCTTATACTGACCCTTCGAATGAGAAATGAGTCAACAAAATTCTGGACCCACTATTTAGACGCCGATGAGAAATGAAGTTAAGAGTAATGATATTATCTTGGAGTATAATATCTATATATAAAGATGTATATATTGTCAGAGTATAAATTTATACACAGCATTAGATATCTATCATTTATTTATATTGTTTTTTTGTTTGAATAGCCAATGATAGTTAGATATGAACAGTAGAGGATCAACAAGTGCATATATTTTTTCTCATCCTCTTATAATCAAATTTAGAATAAAAAAATTGAACAGAAAAAATAAAACAATGAAAGTAAAATTGATACCTGGGAAAGTGCAGAATTGGCGGTGCCAGAGAACAATTTCAACCGGTTACCGTTTTTGTTGCCGGTTTTCTCCATAAACTTGGGCGTCGTCGTTTCATTCAGAACCGGAATGATCGGTTTCCGGTTCATTATATTGGAAGGTTCAGCCAAATCACATTTCTACCACAAACAAAAAAAGCACGAGTTAGAAGACATAACCGTTAAAATAAAATAAATGCTATCAAAAAATGGGTTATTATTTATTAATCGATTATTACCACACTATAAGGTGCGAAGATTCGAGTAGTGGTAGGAGAATGAAGAATTGAAGGTGATAAGGTTCGAAGAGTGGAGGAATGAGAAGTTGGAATGAAGAGAGAAGAAGAAGGATGAAGGAATGAGGAAGCCATAAACGACGACGTGTCGCAGTGAAGGATTTTTATTTTCTTTCTGCAACACACGGAATGAAAGAGAAAGCGCGGTTTCGAGCAGAAAGGAAAAAGAACGAATTTCGAGCTCTGTGGACTGTGGCGGAATATTGATTAAGATGACCGTTTCTTCTTTAAACTCAATAACTTCGGAGGAACTAATTTTTTGTTTTTCGGTAATAATTGGAGGGATTTAATATATCTCCATGTTTGTTTAATGGGAGTGATGTAATAAAATCATTCTATATTCTCCCATCAAATTTTAAATATTCATTCAGGAAAATACCACTTATTAGAATGAATAGTTACACATATTAAAATAATTAGTTTTATATTCATAAAATGAGAAAATATGTTGATTATATAAATTAAAATATTATAAAAAAAATATTGCTACAATGGACAATATTTTTGTATTTGTATATAATCATTATTGATTTTTAAATATAAATATATTGTATATGATGAATTGACTTCATATAAATATTTACAATAAAGTAGATAAATATAACATCTATTAAATACTACTCCTAAATTTCTTTTTTTTATGTATCCTTCTTCTAAAGTATCTATTTTTTAAAGTGTTTTAAATAAATCAATAAAATTTATAACTTCGTGATTCAATAATTAAAATATAATTGGATTTTTTATACATAAAAAATATTATTAGACTTTTTTATTGTAAATATGAGCCTTTATTTCCTACGACCTTTGGTTCAATGTATGGCATTTCGACTAAAATGAATATATTCATGCACCACCATCCACCTTTAATATTCCAAAAACTTTTGATTTCCACCTTTCCTTTTTGTAGACAATCAACATATTTTGTTTTCACACCCACCTATCTCTAAAAGAGTCTGATCTTTATCTATAAGGAATAACTACAATAAAAAAGTTGATATGTAACAATGAGTTTGTTTAGTGATATAAGACCTCATTAAGTCTTCAAGATTAATAATTCAATTCCTGTGAGCGATATTTGTTAGAAGGGATAGCTACGAATCCCAAAATAAATTAATCTCTTACCCAAAAAGGTGAAAAAATATATTTTATAGTAGCAAAAAAATTATATTCGGTGAGATTTCAACATTCAACTTCCTACTCACTTCACTTTTTAATCCATTCACCCTAACCACATAATTATCTAATGAATCCCAACAATTTGTAAAATGATAACCGTGAACACCCATTTTTGTCCGGCCTAGAAAAAACTCAAAAACTTTTTAAATAAAATTAATAATTAACTTCATTTTTATTTATTTTGGTATTTTTCAATATTTAAATAATAAAACTATTTTTATTAATTTTTATAATTATTTTCGAAATTATTAAATTAAAGAAATTAAATATAACAAAACAAAACAAAATCAAGTTCCTAAATCTAAATGATTAGGTTAACTAAAAATTCAAAAATAAAAAACAAATGAAGTTCATAAATCTAAGGGATTGAGTTAACCGAAAATTCAAAAATAATAGTAAATAAATTAATGTTGTTAGAGTTCCTGAATCCAAATGTTTAGGTTGGCCAAATGTTCAAAACTAAATTAAATTAAGAAAATAATTTTAAAAAACAAAAAAAAATTGAATGAGGAATGGGCCACCATGAGCCCATATTCTTTTTTTTTTTTAAAAAGAGAGAAAATGTTTTTATTTATTTATTTATTTTAATTTTTCGAAATTTTTAATGTATAGGAAATATTAAATTTATTTTTGTCCATATTTTATAAAATTTTCGGAATAATTTAAATAAATTAAATAATCAAGTCTAACAACCTAATTTGAATTTAAAAATGGAATAAGGAGAAATTATTAAAATAATAGGAATAGATATGGTCAAATCTGATTTTTTAAAAAGATCCTACCAGATTTAATTTTAAAAATCCTAAAATTCGAAATCGGTTGATATATTATTTGCTATAAATAGAATCTAGAGTGAACATAAGAAAAAGACAGCGCAAACACTGAAAAAACTCTGCAAAAATCAATTGATGTGAGACATGAATCTTGTTTGTTTTTTTATATTCAAAAATGATTCGGTGCAGGTAGGTTCATGTCATTCCCGTGCACTTGCATTGAACATTGAACCACAACCGTCTAATCTGCTTACTTCCCACACCTTCACATTGACCAAAGATCTAGTCAATCAGATCACGAAAAGTGTCCCAGCTATGGTGCATCGCGTCACACTAAATCACTACATACGTGACTACACGGGATTCCCAGCGGATGAGCCCATAGCAAGGTGTTGTGCGTCCCCTCATCCAGCGTGTGACAATTCGCCACGTGACTCAGGGTGTTGACTTTTCCAACTTCGTCCAATCTTTGTCCGCCACATGTTCGCCACTTCTGCTAGCTACCACATGTAATCCCTGCACGCACAATACAAAAATCAATCATCCTTTGATAATCACGTGCAGTTTTCAGTTCCTGGTTTTTTCTTCACTCTTTTTTTTAATTGTTTCAAATATATTTTATTCATTCCATGACATAAATATTAATATGTAAAATAATTCTTGTACTAACAATTTACTAATTAGTATTATATAAAGGTCCAATAATAATAACATGCATTAAATCTTAGAATTTTTAAGGATAATGAGTATTGAGTAAACATAAAAAATAAATAAAATCTCATTATTTTTAATGAATAATTAGTAATTTGATTTTTAATTTTTTTATATTGTTTAGCAACTGATTTTTTTTGTTTTCTATAATTATCCAATAATTATTAATAAAAATTAACGATCTCCTAAAAATAATTTAGAAAATGATTAAAGTATAAAACAAATTACTTCAGTACATTCTTCAATTTAATCAAGTTTTACACATAGTTAATAATTCATAAAAATTTCTTTTTTTATAATAAAATCGCAAATAACATCTCTACAAAAATTTAATATTTTTAAATAAAACATGACCAACAAGCACTTTTCAAAAATAAATTTACTTTGAGATTTAATCAAAGATGGAGAGAAGGTCGTCATAGAGGTTTCTTTCTTCTCAGAGCATCTTCAAAAGGTCGCGCTACGCTACTTCTTTTCAATTGATTAAATCTCAAAATCAATTTAGTTCCATTTTTTTAAATAAGTAACAAAAAATAAACCAAATAATTTTTTTTATAATAAAAAAATATTTCAAAATAGATATTTTTGACTAAAAATATATATTCTTTTTAATTAAAATATCCTCAACTAACAAACTTTTTTCTACTTAAAGAATTATGTATGCATTGATTCCCTTAATAGGGATACATAGGATCGGGGTCAATCTTGTGAGACACAATAATAAAAATAAATAATTTTTTCTTCATAATAATTAATTAATCAATCATATAATTTAATAAAATAATAATAATAATAAAGTCTTCTATTTTAATGAAGGGTACCGCTTAAGGCGGGCGGGTAGAGTGCTAGTACCTTTCCTACCTTGTAACTGACTCCCGAACCTGAATATCAAAAATCTAAAAGCCCAAGGTAATTGGGCTTAAAATATTTTTCTACATTTTTAACTATAAAATGTAGTGGCGACTCTAAACAAAGTCGTGCAGCCGAAAATCGGGGCACGACAGTTGGCGACTCTGCTAGGGACTTTTTTGAGAAAGTCCAGCCCATAATCAATAAAATGTGTGACTGTTTATTTACCATTATTATTATTTTTTATTTTTTTGATTAATTAATTTCCAAGAATATTGCATGCTTAATTATTAATATAAATATGAATTAAATGCGTAATTTTAATTGTATGTATAAATAGGAAAAATGTATGCTTAATTATTAAATATGAATTGTATGATTTATTTTTGTAAATTAAATATGAAAATTGCATGTTTAATTATTAATTGTATATAAAAATATGAAAATTGCATGCTTAATTACTAGTTATGTGTTATAAGTATGAATTATATGATTAGTTTTAATTATATGTATAAATATGAATTATATGTTATTAATTATTAGTTATATATATATATGTATAAATCGCATAATTATATGTTGTGTATGTGATTTATAGATGCATGTTTGTATTGTTCTTATTATTATGTGATATAACACACATATATGCCCTATACCCGGGTATTAGTGATACATTTTTGGATAGAAGAGACATTAGCCTCACTAGTCGCGGTTTTTGTCGCTTCTAAGTGTTGGTGATGTGGACCACTCATTGTTACCTCTTATTATGAGTTAGCCGCTCGAGCTGGTCTCCTGTTTCTAACGTCATAATATTTGGGCTTTTCTATTTGAGAGATATGCAATATAGGCACCTTTATAGGGAGTCTAGAACTTGCCAATGACGTCTATTGTATGTTAGAACCTTGTCCTAGGACATTGTACTAGTTGTGAATTGTTGTGATGTGTGTAATGTTTGTATTAACGCATTATTTGGAATTTTGTCGTATAAAATAAAAATCATTAAAACAACGCATCCTTGAGGGGTAGTCTTGTTCCCCCACCATGAATATTGTTACAAAGATAAATAGGACATTCCACTTTTGCCCTATACGACAGAAAATTATTTCAAAAAATACATATATTTATTCATTAATGATGGCTACAATGGGGGCTCATGGCCCCGAAAAATAAATTCATATCCATTCATTCATTCATTCATGCATTATCACATTTTGTATACAAGTAATTAATTTCTATGTATTTTTAAATTAATAGGTGCATTTTACATTAAACGAGAGACCATTTCAAAATTTAAAAAATGATGACCACAAATAATTCTAGCAGCATATTGACACCCGAAAAATCAACAAAATTAGAATTGTGAATAATTAATGTGAGTTTCTTGGTTGAACAAATTCCCAAACTTCCGGAAGAAATTAAAAAGCAATTTAGAGATAATTACGGGGAATTGTTGGACCTTATGTTAGTCCAAGTTCGTCCCCAAGACATGGAAGTTATGCAAGTTATGATTCAGTTCTGGAATCTCATGCTTCAAGTATTCGAGTTCCCTAACCTTGATGCTGCTCCATCCATAGAAGAATATTAGGCTCTTTTGGATTTTCCGATGGAGGGCAGATTGAAGCTATACCAATTCACAGGGGGGCAAGTTGCTAACGAATGCGGTATAGAGACTCTTATCGGCGTGCATCCAGAAACTTTAGACTTTACCAAGCAAGGAGGAGCAAGTGGGTTGAAATGGAACTTTCTAAAGAATCATATCTCCAAAATGGCTGATCAGAAGAATTGGGCCTTATTTCAACCCGCGTTTGCTTTGGCTGTGTATGGACTAGTCCTCTTTCCCTTCATTTGTGACATGGTGGACCAAGATGCTATGGATGTGTTCAGCAAGTTCGTCCACTTCAAAATCAACCAAGTGGCAGCTATGCTGGCAGAGATGTTCTTGTCATTCTAGCGGTATCAAGAGGGTATTCAGAGGAATGTTAGCAATGTCCGAATCTGATGTTGCATCCAACTCCTGAAAGTATGGATCCTGGTCCATATCAAACATCACCGATACGGGTTAGGATCTCGTTATCCATTAAGAAGGTTTCTCAGCACTTACGTCGAGGACATGCCTTTGCTCAAATGGAAGGAGCTATTCCAAGAGGTCACTCCGAGGAACTTTGCTGAGAAGTGTTGTCTATAGGATCAGCATCAGCAAGTCATGTATTCAGGTGGGGAGTTCCATAATCTAGTATTGATGGGTCCTAGAGGGTGTATCTCTTTCACACCTGCCTTGATACTTGGCTAGCTGATATGGGGAGTGGCTCCCGTATCTGATAGGCAGTTGGAAGGTCCCTACTTTTGGTATAAAGATGAGGGGGCATCCTCGAAAATGGTCCATTCCATAAGGAAAGCTCTTAAATATATTCATTTACATGGCCAGCAGGAATTGGGAGAGCATATAACTTTTTATTCTGATGAGTACAAGTCTTGGAGAGCTGATATGATGAAAGGCATTAACAGACCTTCACTAGTGATACCACAAGTCAAAGGCAGTCCCACACTAACGGAAGTCACGCTTAAGGCAAACATCAAGCTGCTAAAGGCCCGACTTCAGGAATCCAGGGCTCAGAACGAGATGAAGGACATTGCCTTAGAAAAGTCTAGCAGCACCGCCTCTACACTCAAGGAGGAAATCAAGAGCCTAAAGAGAGATTATGCTTATTTATGCTCGAATTCCGATAAAATGGCTATGATGAGACAGAATCAAAGGACGGGGGATGAGATAAGAAATTTGAAAGAACGACTTGAGGCTCAGGACAAGCCTTGAAAAATAAAACAGAGACAAATAGGATGACTAGACTGGATTTGAAACAAGCCATGACCACAATTAGAGATCATCAGAAGGTCTTGGATCAGTCCCAGATGAAAGAGGATGACTACAAAAGGTCGTTAAAGCAAGAAGCTTTAATCAAAGAAGCCCAACTAATGGATCATATGAAGGAGTTCATAGACTTAGATGAGCACCTAAAAGGGAATCAACATATATGGGATGACAATTGGAGGAATAGTCTGGGAGAATGTGAAAGAGAAAAAGATCAATGGAAAGAGAGATGCCACAATATCATTGAGGGATTCGGGGACTTTGCAGATAATTGGTTAGTAACATTCGAAGAGGCCCAACAAAAGTTTCATTTGTATCCTGATACAGAAGTACGTCCAGCTATGGGAGCTCTTTTCAGTAGTTGCACTCGGGTTGCCAAGAAGCTCAGACATTGGAGGTTGGAGTGCAATGGGGGATTCTAGTTAGGACTATATGGTTTTGTTTATTTATTCTCATTTTTGCTTTTTTTTAATAAAAGAAGGAATGGAGGAAATTGACATGTGATTCCCCTTCCTCGAATGATATTTTGCTTCATAATAAATGGTTTGTTTTCCATGATATCTCTCTCAACCAAGTAAAACTCACAAAAACGAAGAACAAAACGAAAAAAAGAAGTACAAAAGAAAAAAGGAAAAAGTTTAAACTATTCAAAGGATGCAACCTTGTTCTTCCAATATTCTAAAGATTGTTGTCAACCGTAAACGAACTAAGAGACTACGCTATTTAGTTAGCAGGATACGTGGGTGTATAACTTTAAGAGGGGTTTTATGCTGCTAGAATTAAAGATGCAATCTTGGTCTGAAATTTCTTTACTCTAAAGATTGTCATCAACCACATATTAAGCTGATGGACTATGCTCCTTAAGTCATAACTGTGGGGGTCATACATATGAAACATGCAATATCTCTTACAAATTTGTCATTTATTACAAATCAGCATTTTAAAATAAATTGCATTCATTAATCAGATCAGCATTGCTCCACAACACCCCTACTACACCCGACTCCGAGTTAGACAAATGGTTGAATCTACAGACTCCAGCCAGGACACCAGAACTGAATTAGCTAGTTTGAAAGAGCATATGGCAGAGATGTTTCACATCCTAAAAGCTATCCTGAATGAAAAAGAAAAGAATGATGCCACTGGGCCACAACCTCATTCAGGTTCCGGAAATCCCAATCAAGGAGTCGGTACTAACCAGCCTCAAGAAGGATATGACACCAACACAATACATCAAACTCCACCAGAACGCTTAAATGATAATCTAGATTATGATCCCCCTAGAAGGAAAACTAGGACTCGGACAAATGTCAATAATCAACAAAACGGAGGATACAATCAGGATGGGACCCAAAGGACTCCTCTAGGCAGCAACGCGACAAATATGGAAAAGGAGGAAGAGAAATGAAGTTCGATTGAGGAAAGATTGAAGGCCATTGAAGGAGCCAATTGTCTGGACCTCAAGAATGCTTTCGAGATGTGCTTAATGCCCGATGTGGTACTCCTACCCAAGTTCAAAGTGCATGAGTTCAAAAAGTATAATGGGACTACTTGTCCCAAAAGCCATTTGCAGATGCACGCCAGGAAGATGTTAGCGTACCATGGGAATGAAAAGCTCTTGATCCATTGCTTTCAAGACAGTTTGGCTGGGGTAGCTATGAGCTGGTACACTCAGATCCGGACCTTCTTGGATCTATCTAATGCCTTCGTCAAACAATACAAATACAATGAGGATGTTGCACCAGACAGAACTTAACTACAGAACATGGCTAAGAAGCCATCAAAGAGTCTTAGAGAGTATGCTCAGAGGTGGAGGGGACTAGCATCTCAGGTCCTTCCAAGGATGGATGAAGAGGAACAATTGCCAATCTCCATCAACACCCTACAAAGCCCATATTATGAACGTCTCATGGGTAACATGATAACCAACTTTAATGCTCTCATTAAAGTAGGAGAAAAGTTGGAAGGAGGAATTAAAAGTGGGAAAATTTCTGAAGAAGTTTCAGGCTCCGGAGAGAATCATGCTTTTATGAAGAAGAAAGATGTAGAGACCCATTTCATTGCTCTATTTTGGTATCTCCAACCGGGAAGTTCCTTCCTTTTACTGCTAGACTATGTTTCGACTGTACCAACAATGTGGCAGAATACAAGGCATGCATTTTGGGACTAAGGGCTGCTATTGACTCAAAAGCCAAGAACCTAGAAGTATTTGGGGATTCTGCTCTAGTAATCCATCTGATAAAAGAAGAATGGGAAACTCGTGACAGCAAATTGGTGCCTTACAGAGACTACATCCTGAAGTTGGTTAACCAGTTCAACCAAATAGATTTCTATCACATCCCTAGGGAAGATAATAGGTTGGCTGATGTATTGGCAACCTTGTCTTCAATGTTTCATGTTGGTGGATATAGCCTACTACTTTTTCAGATAAAGGACAATATTGAACCTGCTTATTGTAACTAGTCGAAGAAGAACCCGATGATAAACCATGGTATCACGACATAAGGGAGTACTTAAGAAATCAAGCTTATTCTCCCAATGCCTCAGAAAACGATAAAAGATCACTCAGAAGACTAGCCATAAACTTTTTTTTGGGTGGAGATGTCATTTACAAAAGAAATCATGATATGGTATTTCTCCGATGTCTGGAAGCCAAGGAAGCTCAAAAAATGGTGGAAGAGGTACATAAGGGAACTTTTGGAACCCATGCAAATGGACATGCTATGGCCAAGAAGATCATGAGAGCGGGTTATTTCTGGTTGACAATGGAGACCGACTGCTGTAGTCATGTGAAGAAATGCCACAAATGACAGATATATGTTGATAACATCAACACACCTCTGAATCCCTTGAATGTCTTAACGTCACCTTGGCCATTTTCCATGTGGGGAATGAATGTCATTGGACCCATAGAAACGAAAGCCTCTAATGGACATCGATTCATCCTAGTCGCTATAGATTACTTCACCAAGTGGGTGGAGGCAAACGCTTATGCTAGTGTGACCCGAAAGGTAGTCCTCAGGTTCATAAAAAGGGATTTGGTATGTCGATATGGGTTACCAGAACAGATCATCACTAACAATGCGACCAACCTGAACAACAAGATGATGATCGAAATGTGTGAAAAATTCAAAATAAAACATCATACGTCCTCGCCATACAGACCCAAAATTAATGGAGTCGTGGAAGCGGCCAATAAGAACATCAAGAAGATAGTCCAGATGATGGTGGTGACTTACAAGGACTAGCACGAAATGCTACCATTTTCCCTACATGGTTATCGTACTTCAGTCCGCATTTCAACGGGGGCCACTCCATACTCCTTGGTTTATGGTATGGAGGTTGTTCTTCCACTTGAAGTAGAGATCCCATCTCTAAAGGTCTTAGTAGAGGCATGTATGAATGAGTTAGAGTGGGTTCAAGCTAGACAGGATCAATTGAATATGATAGATGGTCGAAGGCTAACTTCAATTTTTCATGGACAGTTATATCATAAGAGAATGATGATGGCTTATGTGAAGAAGGTTCGGCCATGCCAGTTCAGGGAAGGTGATTTGGTGCTAAAGAAGATCATACCAATCTAGAAGGACAACCGAGAGAAATGGACTCCAAATTATGAGGGGGCCTATGTAGTCAATAAAGGTTTTTCTGGCAGAGCCCTAATCCTAGCAGACATAGATGGGGAAGATCTGCATCTCACTATAAATTCAGATGCAGTAAAAAAGTATTATGCCTAGGTGTACTTCCAAACAAAAACAAAAATAAAAACAAAAAAAAACAAAATATTCATGCATCGGTCATAGTATTTTTATTTACCGTTTTGCATGAGGGGGAATGATGTAAACAAAACCCATATGGTGTAAACCTCAGACAAGTCGTCTTGATGACACAAGGCATTCTTGATATTCCAAAACACTAAGAAGATATCCCTAGTCACCCATTTGAGCCAAGATGACATGAAAGAAGTTCATTCCAGAAAGAAACACCTTTAAAAAAAAATATTGTGAACTTGGGGAAAATGTAGTTTTCCAATAAACCTTCATAGAGTCCAAAAGAAAGGATGATGCTACAAAAAGAAAAGCCCACTAGGAATTTCAATAAATTCTCAGGCAAAAGTTAGGTACACATAAACAAAAAATCATAAGAGAAATTCTACATAAAGTTATCTCCTGAAAAAGATAAATATAATCATTGTAGCCAAAGTTAAACTCTAAAGAATGATTGGAAATAGGATTATGGATTATGGAGAAAGGTGGGGGTGGGAAACACATTATTTGAGTCATACATCTATTCTTTCTTAGCCACTAGTCAAGCCACGTTTCAAGCTCTAAAAGTCCTTGTTGAGATTCGAACGTCTAAGGTACAAAATAAACTGACTCCAAAGAAGTTTATGCGTATTTTTTTTCAAAACTTTTACATATTGCGTTCCTTGCATAAAAAAATAAATAAAAATAAGAAGTAAAAAATTTCCAATAGCCCGTTAAGTTGAAAACCCGAAAGGGCGACTTAAGCAAAATATAGGGACGAAAAAAAAGAAGAAAAAAGAAAAAGGAAGTACACCTCAAGACATTATATGTCAATGATTCATAAGTGTAAACATTGCTAGAAACTGGGGCAAAATTTTGGTTGGTTCAAGAATATACTAGGTAGCACAATCTCCTTATAAGAAGTCAACATCAGAATTGAAAACTGGAGCAAAATTTTAGTTGGTTCGAGATAATATACCAAGAAGCATAATCTTCTTGGGAGAAGTCAACATCAGAATTAGAAACTGGGGCAAATTGAGAATGGTTCGAGAAATCCATCAAATAACATCAATCTCCTTTAGAGGAATCGATAATAAGAACGAAAACTGGGGCAAATTTGTCTAGAAAAGTCTTTCCCAAGGTTGGGGCAATTTCGGAATCAATTGTAAGGTTTGGGATCAGGGTTGTGGCTTAAGGCAAGTTTGTATGACTTTCATTTTTAGAAAGCTAAAGGAAAACAAATAAATTTGGTTTATATATATATATATATATATATATATAATGCAAATCATTTTCCAATAAACAAAAAATACTTTACAAAAAGATTGATCAAAGTCTTTAGTCCAGCCTGATGCATTGTGCCTAAAATGACGTGAAATGGGACACGAACGCGAACTTGGACAATAGCGAAATTCAGATCTTACCAAATTTTAGCATGTATGGTATTAAGGGGTGTTGCGGAAGCAACACACAACCTTCCAATAAGCATAAACAAGCATGTGTAACCATATCATTCAAAGCATAATCATACCTATACACGAATATTGACATAAGCCTCATGCCTCACAAATCAATAACCACATATAATACAGTCATGAATTCAAGTTGTGCATTTTATGCATCTCGGTTGCTTAGACAATCACCCTAGGACCACCTAGCGAGTTTTACAACATAAAAAACAATCATTTTGGCAGCATGAGTGCCTTAGCAAATCCCTGAATCATTTTGGCAGCATAAGTGTCTCAGCAAATCCCTGAATTGATTTGGCAGCATGGGTGCCTCTACAAATCCTTGAATCGTTAGGCAGCACGTGTGCCTCAACAAATCCTTGAATCATTTTTGGCAGCATGGGTGCCTCAGCAAATCCCTGAATCGTTATGGCAGCATGGGTGCCTCAGCAAATCCCTGAATCGTTATGGCAACATGGGTGCCTCAGCAAATCCCTGAATCGTTATGGCAGCACAGGTGCATCAGCAAATTCCTGAATCGTTTTGGCAGTACGGGTGCCTTAGCAAATCCCTGAATCGTTTTGGCAGCACGGGTGCCTCAACAAATCCCTGAATCATTTTGGCAGCACATGTGACTCAGCAAATCCCTTAATCATTTTGGCAGTCGGGTTCCTCAGCAAATCCCTGAATCGTTTTGGCAGCACGGGTGCCTCAACAAATGCCTGAATCGTTTTGACAGCACGGGTGCTTCAGCAAATCCCTGAATCGTTTTGGCTTCAAGAACGATCCAATGTAGGTGGGTTCAATCATTCCCATGCACTTGCGTTGAACATTGAACCACAACCGTCTGATCTACTTACTTCCCACGCCTTCACGTTGAGCAAAGATCTAGACAATTAGATCACGAAAAGTTTCCCAGCTACGGTGCACTGTGCCACACTGAATCAGTGTACCCGTGGGACAGTTCGCCATGTGTCTCAATGCGTTGACTTTTCCAGCTTCGTCCAATCTCTGTCCGCCACGTGTTCGCCACTTTTGTCAGCTACCACACGTGATCCCTGCCCGCACAATACAAAAATCAATCCTACTTTGACAATTATGTGCAGTTTTCAGTTCCTTTTTTTTTTTTTCTTCACTCTTTTTTTTAATTATTTCAAATATATTTTATTCATTCCATGACATAAATATACTATGTAAAATAATTGTTGTACTAATAATTTACTAATTAGTATTATATAAAGGTCCAATAATAATAACATGCATTAAATCTTAGAATTTTTCAGGATAATGAGTAAACATAATAAATAAATAAAATCTCACTATTTTTAATGAATAACTAGTAATTTGATTTTTAATTTTTTTATATTGTTTAGAAAATAATTTTTTATCTCTATAATTATCTAGTAATTATTAATAAAAATTAACGATCTCCGAAAAATAATTTAGTAAATGATTAAAGTATAAAACAAATTAATTTGGTGCATTCTTCAATTTAATCAAGTTTTACACTAGTTGTTTAATAATCCATAAAAATTTCTTTTTTTATAATAAAATCACAAATCACATTTCTACAAAAATTTAATATTTTTTAAATAAAACATGACCAACAAGCACTTTTCAAAAATAAATTTATTTTGATATTTAATCAAAGATGGAGAGAATGTCGTCTTGGAGGTCTCTTTCTTCTCATATCATATTCAAAAGTTCGCGCTACACCGCTTCTTTTCAATCGATTAAATCTCAAAATCAATTTAGTTCCATTTTTTTAAATAAGTAACAAAAATGAACCAAATAAAAAACTTTTTTCATAATAAACAATACTTGCAAAATAGATATTTTTGACTAAAAAAATATATTCTCTTTAATTAAAATATCTTCAACTAACAAACTTTTTTCTACTTAAAGAACTACGTAAACATTGATTCCCTTAATATGGATACATAGGACCGGAATCAATCTTGTCAAGCACAATAATAAAAATAAATAATTTTTTCTTCATAATAATTAATTAATTAATCAGATAATTTAATAAAATAATAATAATAATAAAGTCATATATTTTAATGAAGGGTACCGCTTAAGGCAGGTGGGTAGGGTACTAATACCTTTCCTATCTTCCCTACCTCGTAACCGACTCTCGAACCTGGATATCAAAAATCCAAAAGCCTAAGGTAATTGGGCTTAAAATATTTTTCTACATTTTTAACTATAAAATGTAGTGGCGACTCTAAACAAAGTTGTGCAACTAACATTATAAGATATATGCGCTAATATTATAAGATAGTTCTTACCATATAGTGTTTAATTTACTAGATAGTTTTAGTTTATTATAAGATAATATTACTGTCAGGTGTATATATTTTTTTCTCATATACATATGTGGTTTGTTAACATGAGTCTACCTCATTTTATAAATGATCATGCTAGCAGCGTGTACCAAAAAATTGGTCAAAATTAACCTTCATTTTGTTGGAATTTCTGACAATTTATGGGTCACAAATATAATTCTATAATTGTGTTATGGCCATTATGTAATTAGCCAAAATATAAAATGATCTTATTTAATTAATTTGGTGGCTAAGGGCATATGTGTCATGAAATAATAATAAGTGTAGATACCTTCAGGCAATTTCTGATTTGATGAAGGGACTGAATCAGAATTATTGCAACTAAAGTAGTAACCACTACGGGGTTACTTTTATGGGTTATGGTCCCCATTTGTAGAGCAACAGGTTTTCAGGTGTTAAGGTTAAGGAGAATAAGGTAGGATGAGAATAGTGTTATCCAGGATAGGATAACACTATCCACCCATCCATAAGGCTCATAAGGCATGAGGATAAGGTCTCTCCTAAGACACACCAAACATAACACTGTTCAGAAACTAAGGCACATTCTCTCATTCCCCTCTAGAGAGAACTAAAGGAAAACCATTCGGCGCTCTATCATCTGGAAGATCATCTCACCCTCATACCTTCGAGATTCCGGAAATGGCTCAACAAGGTATGTTCTTCTTCTTCACCATGAACTCATTTGGGGTTTCTTCGGTCTGGACCATGA
>NW_017725806.1:0-4040 GCF_001865875.1 Lupinus angustifolius
TGAAAAATTTGGCTGATTTTCGAAGAATCGCGATGCAGAAATCGCATTTTTCATGTTCTGCTGCAGTGCTCTCGCTCAAGCGAGAGTGACTTGCTCAAGCGAGAGGAAACAGAGGCAAATCGCCTTAAATAGGGCTCAAGCGAGATTTGGCTCGCCCGGGCGAGATTTTGCTCGCCTGAGCAAAGAAAATTTTTTTTTAATTATTTTTTGAGACTTCGGTATCTTTGTGCATTGATTTTAATTGTTATTTGTATGTCCATTAAGGCTGTTTGTTATTTTTTAATGAGTCAAATGAAGTGGAACGTCGCCAAAGTGACCTCTTTCATGGATATAACTCATGAGGAATAATAGATGTAAGTGTGTATGGTCATTCATGCGGATATTAGCTGGCCCAAAGGAAAGTTATACACCTGTGATGATAAACATGTCATAATTCTAAAGTTTTATACGTGTGACTGATGAATCAATCCAAAGAGGGATTCGTCAGTTGACATGTCTTATTATGAATGTTTGATCATTACAACAAGAGTATCACTTGCAGTTGATATCACTGTCCAAAGACTTGATATTGATGGTGCACTAGGTATCTTGATTTGGACATACCATTGTTTTGAGCACAATGATAATTTTGGGTTGTGAGCATATTTTAATATTTTGTCTTTTGTTTCAATCAGCTACATCAATTGCTTCTATATCTGCAAATTTGAATTCGGTTCCGGTCCTTAATGGTGAAAATTTTAAGGATTGGAAAGAGAACATGGAAATTGTTCTTGGCTGCATGGATCTGGACTATGCACTAAGGGTAGAGCAACCTCCTTCTCCTTTGGAATCTAGTTCCTCTGAAGAGAGGAAGGATTATGAGAAGTGGGATCGCTCTAATCGCATGAGTCTGATGATCATTAAGCGTGGCATTCCAGAAGTCTTTAGGGGTACTATCTCGGATGAGATAAATAGTGCCAAAGATTTCCTTGCTGAGATTGAAAAGCGCTTTGCAAAGAGCGATAAGGCGGAAACAAGTACTCTGTTACAGAACTTGATTTCCATGAGGTATCAAGGCAAGGGAAACATAAGGGAATACATTATGGGAATGTCCAACATCGTTTCAAAACTTAAGGCCCTTAAGCTTGACATGTCGGAAGACTTGCTCATTCATTTGGTCTTACTGTCTCTTCCTGCACAATTCAGTCAGTTTAAGATTTCTTATAACTGTCAAAGGGAGAAATGGACTCTTAATGAGCTCATTTCATTTTGTGTGCAAGAAGAGGAAAGATTGAAGCGAGAGAGGACTGAAAGTGCCCATTATGTTACTACCTCTAAAGACAAGGGCAAAAGGAAAATCACTTCAGAGCCCAAGAATGAAGCTGCTAAGGGTTCAGTGCAAAAGAAACAGAAGCAGGATGATGTCTGTTTCTTTTGCAAAGCAACTGGACATCAAAAGAAGAAATGTGTAAAGTATCACGCCTGGCGTGCTAAGAAAGGTACATTTCTTGCTTTGGTTTGTTCTGAGGTCAATTTAACTTCAGTACCTGGAAACACCTGGTGGTTAGACTCCGGTTCAACTTCTAACATCAGTGTTTCAATGCAGGGTTGCCTGAGCTACCGAAAGCCTAATCATGTTGAAAGATACATATATGTTGGCGATGGGAAATCGGTAGAAGTGGAAGCTATAGGGCATTTTAGGTTGTTATTATGTACTGGTTTCTATTTGGATTTGAAAGACACTTTTGTTGTACCGTCTTTTAGACGGAATTTGATTTCTGTTTCATATTTGGACAAATTTGGTTATTGTTGTTCATTTGGAAACAATTCGGTTCAATTGTCTTTAAATTCAAATGTTATTGGAACTGGTTCACTTATGTTGAATGACAACCTTTATATGCTGAATATCATAACTGATTATAGCGAAACCCTGAATGTGGAATCACGTGGTACTAAGCGTAAGATTGAAAATAATAATTCAGGTGCATTATGGCACAAGCGCCTAGGTCACATTTCTCAAAAGAGAATTGAGCGTCTTGTGTCAGATGGGATTTTGGATTCCATTGACTTCACAAACCTTAATGTTTGTGTTAAATGCATAAAAGGAAAACAAACCAAACAATCGAAATATGGTGCATATAGAGCTTCGGACGTCTTAGAATTGATACATACGGATATCTGTGGGCCATTCCCTACGGCTTCCTGGAATGGTCAACGATATTTCATATCATTTATAGACGATTATTCTCGTTATGCATACATTTTTCTAATTCATGAAAAGTCCCAATCGGTGGACGTGTTCAAAACTTTTAAGGCTGAGGTTGAAAATCAACTCGGCAAAAGGATTAAGTGCGTCAGATCTGACCGTGGTGGTGAATACTACGGTAGATATGACGGTTCGGGTGAACAACGTCCAGGGCCTTTTTCCAAATACCTAGAGGAATGTGGTATAGTCCCACAGTACACCATGCCAGGATCGCCTAGCATGAATGGTGTGTCTGAAAGATGAAACCAGACTCTTAAGGACCTGGTGAGGAGTATGATTTGTCATTCTACCTTACCAGAGTCACTCTGGGGAGAGGCACTTAAGACAGCAGCTTATATTCTTAATAGGGTACCAACTAAGGCAACTGCTAAAACACCTTATGAGCATTGGACTGGGCGAAAGCCAAGTCTAAAGCATTTTCATGTGTGGGGATGTCCAGCTGAGGCAAGGCCTTATAGGCCTTATGAGAAGAAATTGGACTCCCGTACAGTAAGCAGTTACTTTATTGGTTACTCTGAAAAATCAAGGGGCTATAAATTTTATGATCCAAGTATGAAATCCATATTTGAGACGGTTACAGCCATGTTCTTTGAGGATGTTGAGTTTGAGGGGGAAGATAAGGTTAGAAACTTTGTCTTAGAGGAAGAATCTGTATCTATTCCAGATGCGATTCATATGGTTGCTTTTGAAGAAGCAAATTTGGAACCTCCTCAGGACATAGTTGATGAAACCTTCCCTGCTCAAGGTGAGTTAGTAATTCATGAAGGACAAACTCAAAACCCTCAGGAACATGGACAAGAGGTGCAAGAGCCTATAGCTTTGCGTAGATCCACTAGAGAAAGGAGAAATGCAATTCCGGATGATTACATTTGCTTTCTACTGGAACATGAGAGTGATGGCTTAATGGACAATGATCCATTAAACGTTCGTGAAGCCATCTAAAATTCCAATTCGGAAAAGTGGATTGAAGCAATGAAAGAGGAGTATAAATCCATGCAAGACAATAAAGTTTGGGAACTTGTCCCATTACCAGAAGGTAAGAAACCCATTGGTTGCAAATGGATTTTTAAGACCAAGCGGGATTCTAATGGTAATGTGGAGAGGTATAAGGCACGTCTTGTAGCTAAGGGTTTTACTCAGAAGGAAGGGATTGACTATAAAGAGACTTTCTCTCCGGTTTCATCGAAAGACTCTCTTAGGACAATCATGGCTCTTGTAGCACATTATGATTTGGAGCTTCATCAGATGGATGTCAAAAAAGCTTTTCTAAATGGAAACATTAATGAAAAGATTTATATGGTGCAACCAGAACACTTTGTAACGGGAGACCGAAAGAATATGGTTTGCAAATTGACAAAATCCATCTATGGGCTAAAACAGGCGTCTCGTCAATGGTACCACAAATTTCATGAGGTGATTCTCTCTTTTGGTTTTGAGATGAATTCAGTTGAAGATTGTGTGTATCACAAGTTCAGTGGGAGCAAGTATATTTTCTTGCTCTTGTATGTGGATGACATACTGCTTGCCACTAATGATGTGGGTACCTTGTTAGAAACCAAGACATTTCTATCCAGTAATTTTGAAATGAAGGATCTTGGTGAAGCTTCATTTGTATTAGGAATCCAGATACACCGAGACAGATCTCGGGGTATTCTTGGATTATCACAAAAGAGCTATATAGAAAAGGTGCTCAAAAGGTATGGCATGCAGGACTGTAAAGTAATGGATACTCCAGTTGCTAAGGGAGACAAATTTAGTCTCAATCAGTGCCCTAAAGGAAATCTGGAAATTCAGG
>NW_017725807.1:0-21051 GCF_001865875.1 Lupinus angustifolius
ATGTAATTTCAGTATTATGTATGGATACTTTGTATTCAAACTTCAGTTGATTAATCATTCAGTTTGGTATTCTGTCATTATACTTTATACAATAAGGTTTTATGTTATTGTTAAGGATCTCACTAAAGTTAAGTAGGACCAGTTGAAAATTGACATGTACAGATCATATTCATGTAATTTTCATGCTACACATTTCATGATGTATCTATGTCATTTAGTTGTGTCAATGTTGGTGATCATTGTTGAATTAGCCATGATTGATATGGCGAAGTTCACTGTGATTCGATATGGAGACAGAACTAATGGACGGGATAATTTGGATATGCCTAAGTCATAATGGCAATTAAGCGCGCAATAAGGATAACACATACGGAGAATCATATGTGTGACCAGTGGGAGATTGTTGGAATTTCTGACAATTTCTGACCATCCGAAATCCATAGAGTGAATGCAAAAGTCCTTATGACACCATTCGGCGCTCTATCATCTGGAAGATTATCTCACCCTCATACCTTCGAGATTTCGGAAATGGCTCAACAAGGTATGTTCTTCATCTTCACCATGAACTCATTTGGGGTTTCTTCGGTCTGGACCATGGATGTTCCATTCGGGTGTATGTATGGGCATACATATTAGGTTGTGGGAACAAAGCCATGGTCATAAGGACTTCCGCATTCACTCTATGGATTTCGGATGGAGAAGGAATTTCTCCAACACATTTTTTAAATCAACTTAATTCATCCTCTCACCAAGCCTTCCAAACTCAACTCATTTACTAATTTCTCTAAAGTTGTATAGTAGTTGTCTCCAACGTCCAACCCTCCAAAAGTTGTCTACAACAACCAGTCGTAGGCATTTGTTCACGGACAGAAGTCGTTCAGACGCTGCAACAAAAAGGTTGTCTAGACGCTGCAATGAAGGTTGTTTAAACACCGCATCGTCTTCGACACCATCATTCACGTCCATTCCCATTACCAACAACCATTGTTTACAACTAAAAAACCACCAACAACGTTCAGTTTCAACCCTCACCTAGTTGTTGATGTCGCCTCTGGATAAACATCGGTTGTTGATGTCACCCCTGGATAAACATCGGTTGTTGATTTCCCTGAATTGATCGCTATATGTTTGATGAAATGTATAAACTAAACATTTGTTATCTGCATCAATGAAAAATAGTTACATGTATTTTATTATTTTCGTGAATGTTATTGTATGACTTAAAATAACTTGCAAAGTATTTTTTAGAAGAATTCATTTATTTTTGAACCGTTTGTAGATCAACATGTTCGAGTTATATATTACTTCTTGATTTGGGCAACAAATAATTTGCTTTCATCTAGCCGGACTATATTGTTCAATGGTTGGAAGAAAACAATAGCAAGGAATATGTAATGAAGACACTAAAAGAAAGGAATATGGAATGAAGAAATCTCTTGTGGCTTATAGTGTAATTACTTTTTTGTGTAAGAAAAGAAAAAGTAAAATTATGATTTAATATAGTTGTATGATATTTTGATATTTCTTAGTATAAATATGAATATTCCTTTCACATTTCTTTGTATAGATCTTTCTTATGTTGTGCTAAATTATATTTCATGGGAAAATGGAAAACATGGCCCCAATAGCTATTGCAAAGATAAAATACACGGCTAGACGTGTATTGGTGGTAGACTGTAGCTGCAAATGCACCAATAATGGTCAACCCATAAAGTCTTTTGGAAGTGAAAAACATTCCATTACATGATTTAAGTTAATTAATAGATATGAATCAATAAATTTTTATTTAATGAATAATTAAGATGGATAATATGTTTTTTTTTAACTAACTATTATTAGAATAAGTAGATTTTATTTCATAAGTAAAAGGTTTGATACAAACCAATGTTCCTACTTCAACCCACCCAACAGCACAAAATTATTTTTTAAGTCGGTTTGCGAGTCCTTACACTTGAGCACACACCTGACAAAGTTTTTAAATCACTCATCATGTTATTAAAATTGTCCAACAAATAAAAATTAAATGAAGTAGGTAGCATTTGAAAATTAATTTTTTAAAAATTACATCAAATAACTCTTGAGAATATAGATAATTAAAAATATAAATAATTTGGTGAAACTAATATTTATATATTAGTAATATTTACTTAATTACTATATATTTACAAATTATTAATATTTAATTATTCTAATTATAATTAAATAAATACTAAAGAGATCATTTTAGTCACGTAACAAATTTAGCCATTTAGGTTAGTTGCACAACTAATTTTTTCAAACAATTAAAGCTAAATAAGCTGTCTATACATATATACATATATAAGCTCAAAACTAAAAGTTGGTTGTATGGAATAGATTCATAAATAAAAATAAATAAGTTTCTAGGGACTTTCAACATTGACTATTTTTATAATGATTAAAAACAAAAAAAGTCACTAAAAATATATTTATATATTTTCTTTATTACACATTTTCACTCCTCGTGTTTTTTTTGTAGGCATCAATTTTTAAAACATAAACTCACATAAGTTCCTCTATTATCTCATAAATATTAAAGTTAATAAAATCACATATGTGACATGTTAAATTCACACATGCCGATTTCACCTTGGAATTTTTTTCAATTCAATGAAATGACTGTTTCAAATATAAAAATAAATAAATTTAAAATATAAATAATGTCATTTTGTGTCACATTTTTCCCTCCAAGAATAAATATTCATTTTAATCTTCCAAGATTTTGTTAATCTTAACAAATGAAAAATAATAAAATTGATAATTTAAATTTATTAGAAACTAAATTGATACATAAAAATCACGAGATACTCAAAGGAGTAATTAGTTTAAAAAATTATAGGCCAAATCCCTCCATAAGTTTTATTATATATCAACTTGTTGAATTTATTTCGGTGATAATTTTGTATGACAATATATAGTAATGTATTTATTATCAAATTCTAATTTTAAATTAAACTAAAGAAAATACCACTTTTACTTAATATAAAAGTTAGTTAACTTTTATGGAATACTTATCTATTTTTATCTAAGCATCAAACAATGGTAAAGTCGGACTCTATTTAAATATTTCTATAATTTTATATTACAAATATAGTTACCGAAACAAAATTTAAAGCAAAATAAGATAAACAATTTTATTTCCTACCCCATATTTAAAGGAAAATTATCCAGATAGTATTTTCTCAAAAAAGGGAATTACCCAAATATATACCCAATTATGAATAAAAACTAAAAAGCATATATAATTAGGGAAATTGTTAAAACAAAAATATTAATAAAGGAAAAACCAGATAAGCACGCAATAGAAAACTGTGTGCTGACTTGAATTGAAGCTCATCATAAAATCGCATTCGATTCGTTTTTCAAAGCCGCGTGGCAAAACCATAAGCTTAAAGAAATCAAGGTATGAATACTATGACCCGATTCTTGTTTTTCGACCCGAAAACATCATGTTTCAACCCGATTCTAATCTAAAAAGATGTTCGAACCTTTTTTACAGATTTTTTTGTTGTTGCGAACAAATTTTGCATATGTTGTCGGTTTTCTTCATAATTAATTTGATTGTTGTTGTTCTAATTCGTTTGTAAAATTAACAATAAAATTCACTGTTTTGATGATTGTTGATCAAGAATTGTAGAAGAGTAATAAAGTTAATTGTAAAAATCTCTTTTATACATGTTTAGCTTTTAAAAAAAAACTTGTACATGTTTTCTTTTATAATCTGAATAACACGGGTTTATAGGAGTGATAGATTCTGTTCTGTTAGGATTTTGTGCATTGTTTCAGTTAGGACACCGTTTAAGGAATCCAAACATGGAAAAATTATTGGGGAAAAAAGAAAAACAAATAGAAGGTTTGAATTTTCGAAGTCAACACTTTCTGGTTCATATTTTATACTACTTTTGAATCCATAAGGGTGGTGATTAGCATTTCCATCAATTATTCACAACGTACCAAACGCAGGAAAGATTTGCTTTATTCATGTTTATATTTGACCGGGTCAATTGCTTTTCAAACACCATTATTATGTATACAGCCCAGAAAGAAAATGAAAGCCCCGGAAATAATAACTATACAATGATATGCCAGATTAGGAAATTCACAGCCACAAAATGCTTTTTTTTCTGGCATGGTTGTGTTTATCGTGATTAAAGGTTTTTAATGAATGTGTGACCCCTATAGACACTGATATATTAAGGTTTTGGAGTAGCTAAAACACGACTGCAAATGTGGCAGTATCAACCACATATGCCACCAATTGTCAGAAACTTCAAGGTTTTTGAAGTTTATGAAACCGTAATCGTTGTTTAAAACATTGGTAATTCAATTGTTGGAATCACAATTACATTCAAATTGGAGGGTTCTCTGGTACCCTTCTTTTTTCGTGAGGGTATTTAAAAAGGCACTTTACTCTTATGAGTTTTCTAAAATGAGGAATAAAAGAAACATGGGAGGTTTTATACTGAATCATGTTTGATCTGGCGATGTTTGCTTTTTGGTACGAATATATGCTTTACTGTGCCTGGTTGAATGTGGTGATCTCTGAATATTTGACAGCAAATTAAATATGGCTGATGCTGAAGGAGTGTATCATAATGGTAGAATACTCGAATGCCGGATTTACAAAATTTCTTTCTCCTAATTTTTCCTCCACAGCTAGCTGCTTATGGCTCTTTTAAGGAAAAGGTAGATATGGAAGTGGCCATATGCAATTCAAAATATGCTAGTATTTTTCAAACTTTTGTTATATTTTGGCTTAGTATTGTAGGGGTAAGGCTGTGCACATCTACTATCCCTCAGACCCCACTAAGTAAGAGTCTCATGCAATGGGACACCTAGTATTGTAGTACTTAGAAATAAGAGTGGAAGGAGCAAAATGCATGCTGCCAAATTAATGTGGATGCATTTTAAATTCTTAATATAGTTCTAAAACCTGGACTGAGGGTGTGTTTGCCTAACTAAAAGCTAAACAGACATTATTTCTACAAGCTTCTCTGAACTTGTTTTAGGGTAAATGAGTCAAGCGGGTCATACAACTTTAATGTGAAATACCTGACCCTTTATATGATCTCAAAAGAATTTTGGGTTTGACTTGTAGGTAAAGGCATAAAGTTATATGGATAACAAATCACCGAGCAAGCAGGAGTCGAAGGACGTAGCACGTGAGTCGCTTATTGCTATCTCTAACTCCTCACCAGAAAAGGTTCTAGATTCAAATTCTGCATTGGAGAGCAAGAAATCTGATGGGGTTGCAGTGACAAATTCTGATGGGGATGAAAAGTTTAGGTCTGAACTGATTTCAATTTCTTATGAAGAATCTCCTGATGTCAAAATCTGATCAAGTTCAATGGGAGTCTAAGCTATATTATGGTTGTTAAACTTTTGCTATGCCAATGTTGTGACTACATTGGTTATATTGTATTAGCTATTTTGCAACTTTACGTAAATACTTTCACTTGTGACATGTTTGGGTTATATGTTGTAATGACTCTGATGACAGTTTTGTCTCAGTTATATGTTAGTTCATGTGTGTGTGATTTAGAAAGTGAATGTTCTAAGTCCAGTAAATTTTCATGTGTTATAAGGCTGAGTTAGTTCTTGTGATCATTTTATGGTTCTTGAAATTATCAGACCTCTCCTTCAAGTCAAAGATGACAATGTTTAAAAATGTCCTTCATGTCATATGATGAAAATACAATAACAAAACTTGTGTGTTGGTGTTTGTAGAATTGTAGTGCTATTTTTCAATAAAGATATAACTGAAAATATAGTATGCAATAATTGTTAAATGATAAATTCGCCTAACAAAAATACTCGTGGGAAGCATGTAAGACTTTTCTCTACTGTGTAACCTAGCAGGTAATAACCTGAACTTTCACTTTCAGAGCAAGTTTGATCTTTGTCCCTCTTTATTGAACAACACAAAACTTTGTCCTATAAGCTTTCTACAAGCTCTTCTAAGCACATGGTAAGGTTTCAAGGATTGATTGCTTTGGAGTTCAAGCCTTCAAGTCAAAACTGTAGTGGACAAAAATTTGTGTCTAATGCAAGATAAAATAATAAGGAAGCTAAGTGAAAGTGATAATAGCTTCTCAATCACATGAAAATGGAATAATGGCAGGGAAACAGTTATTCCAAACTTGACAGAAAATTGTCAAAAGACAATGAAATGGCAAAAATGTGAAGAACAGTTAATCTGAAGCATCTTCTTCCTGACAATGTTTTGTGTAAAACATCTCTGACAAGAGATAACTAAAACAAAACATGACTGAAGATAACATGATAAGATAGTTTAAGAAAGATTCAAGCTAACTAAAGTCTAGTATAAGATAATGTTTTATCACATCACAGCTCAAGTTATACTTAAAAATACACATCCACCAGCAACTATTGTGTGGTGTATCCTCTTTTCCACTAATTTTGAAGAAAGAAAGAAAAATTGTAATCACCAAGTATACCAAATAAGAGTAAAATTGTAATGTGTTGGCAGAGGTTGAACCTCGGCGCAACTTGTTTGCCTTGTCACTTGATGATCTTTGGTTAAATCTGCTGGTACAGAGGTGGCCATAAGCAATCAAATAAAGTGCATAGAATAAATAGAAGAGAAGAAACAAGAGTATAGCGGTGGCCACAAGATATTGTTAGAGAATAAGGATTATAAACTGTAGCACACCTATGGACCCACTTGCCCACGGGGTGTTTCTATTTGATGCTTAGATCTGTTGTACATTATAACAAGAGATTTGAGTCCAATATATAACATTGGTTACTCTACTCTATTCCAATATTGTATAATGTGAGACTAACACAATAACATATTTCAAGCATCTCAACAATCTCCACCTTGATCGAAATAGAGGAATATCTCGCTCCTTAGGAAATCTACACAAGAATCTCTACCTTAGCGAATATATGACTCCACCTTGTTCATTGACTAATTCTCGTTAACTGCTCTCTACAACATAGACCTTCTGAGTATCTTTGACGATGTTACCAAGAGCCTAGCTCTCCAAAATTGTAGAGGAGCTTCCCGTACCGCCATCAAATAGTACACACCGCTTAGCCACCTATTGCTAGGAAGTTTTCGATATATTGAAAATTTTATACAAAATTTCACCAACAATTGTCCTCTTCAATACTCAGTCAAACTGAACCTTGGAGCTTCCTTGGAAAGCTTCAATCGCTACCACCATTGTCTACTCCGACAATCCTAGTTCAAAAGAACTACCATACTTCATCATAAGGATAATACCCAGAGCACACACCTTACGTCAATGCTAACTAATATTTGTGGCACATCCTTGTATCCAAGCCAATGTTCATGTCACACTCCTGCATCTCTACCAATGCTCGTGTTACAACTTGCATCCAAGCCAATGCCCATTTAATACCCTATATCAAAGTCAGTCGACGCCTCTGTGCTTTTGTGGATATGCTAACAATTAGCATCCTTCACTATGACGTCCCACACACGCCATTAAGATATTTCACTTCTCATTTCAAATGAAAATATTCTCTCAACATCAATTTTTGGGATTCTGGATCAACATATATCGCCCCACAACAGTTTCACCATGTTTTTTCATATACTCTATCTTTGTCACTAACCTTTGACACACCTTGTCTAGCCATCACGCATTCACCCTCTTTAGTCATTATCTGCTATATGGGTTAAGAGCCATCTACTAATTGGGTCTGATACCAATTGTTGGTGCAACGGAAATGATCGTTGCGCAGCGTTGGTCAGAGGCAATCAAATAAAGTGCATATAATAAATAGAAGAGAAGAAACAAGAGAATTTAGTAACGGGGATCGGCCAATTGAGCCTACATCATCGGGAGTGCTCAACTGCTACCAAGATATTATTAGAGAATAATGATTACAAACTCTCGCACACCTATAGGTCCACTTGCTCATGAGGTGTTTTTATTTGGTGTTTCTATCTGTTGCACATTATAACAAGAGACTTGAGTCCAATATATAATATTGCTTACTCTACTCTATTTCAATACTAAACAATGTGAGACTAGCACAATAACATATTTCAAGCATCCCAACAATCTTCACATTAGCGAATATATGACTTCACCTTGTTCATTGTCTAATTCTCTTTAACTGCTCCCCTACACCATAGACCTTCTGAGTATCCTTGACGATGTTACCAAGAACCTAGCTTTCCAAACTTGTAGAGGAGCTTCCCGTACCGCCATCAAATGGAACATGCCGTCTAGCCACCTATTGCTAGGAAGTTTCGATATATTGGAAACTCTACACAAAAGTTCACCAACAATCATCCTCTATAATACTCAGTCAAACTGAATCTTAGAACTTCCTTGGAAAGCCTCAACCGCTACCACCATTGTCTACTCTGACAATCCTAGTTCAAAAGAACTATCATACTCCACTATGAGGAGTATACCCACACCATACACATTGCGTCAATATTAACTAATGTCTGTGTCACATCCTTGCATCCAAGCCAATGCCCATGTCACATCCTGCATCTCTACCAATGCTCGTGTTATAACTTGCATCAAAGTCAATGCCCATTTAACACCCTACATAATTGAAACTTGCTTTGGGATTACATATCCTTGTTCATATGTACTGGTGGAGAAGTATCTAAAGAGACAAAAGGAAGAGGATATATGAGGCCTGGCCTATAGGCAGAAGAGATTTTGAGTGCATTGGCAGTGGAAGAAACCCACATCCTTAGTGCCATTTAGGATGTTTATGAGATTAGAGTTCTCTTGCTCTTAGTTCTTTCTCTTTTGGTTTGTGTGCTATAAAGATGTCTACATATTATTTTCATAAATGCTATTATCTTGGATGAATGGTAACAAATGAATGTCTCATCCTCACCTTACAATTTCATGCATGTTCTCCTCTTTCTAAAACTACTCATGCCTTTCATATTTTATATTTAGACAATGGTCATAATAGAGTTTCAATTTTATCCACGTTTTTCTATTGTCAAAAGGTGATGGCTAATAGATAAAAACTATTCATCCTGTGAAATTGTTAGATGGTGTCAAAATCTCTGCATATATCATGCATTTATACCATTAAATCTACAATTTTGTATCAAACCAGCTGCGGGAGCTACCACTATAACTTATTTTAACTAAACTTTTAAGGTTAGGTATTCAATAAATAATAAACAATTCATGGTCACAATTCATAACTCCTAATTCCTCCACCTCTAAAAAGAAATGTCATTTGAACATCAAAACAATTACAACCTTACTTACATTTACTTCTTTGAAAAATAAAACCTAAATAGGAAACACTTTTGAGCATTAATATCTAGAAAATATTAAAAAAATGCAACCTAGTGCATGGAAATAATAGGAATAATAATATAAGAAATATGAATAACATCAGTCTCCTATCCTATGTCTTATTAACAAGAAAATTAGACATTCAAATCAAATAATTTAGCATACATTTATTTTCATTCAAATAACTACATCTTAACACCATACTTAAACAACTTATCAATCTATCAATTATGCCTGGCTGATGGTGATATTTTATTTTGAATTAAAAAATAAGGAATGTTGAAAAAAATAGATAAAATGGTTTAAGATATATATTTTTAACCACTAAAATAAGATTATAATATATATGCATAGTCAGTGTAAAAATTTATACAGAACTACTATATCATCCACCATTTATTTGAATTACTTTTTAAAAAATCAATAATAATTAAATATAAATAGTAGATAATATAATGATAATGTATAAAACTCATATTTCATACATTTTTTCTCAACACAAAATGTAAAATGAAACTATAATGGGCCGAACAAGCTGAAAAGCCCGTTGCATAGTTTGTGTTGGACTCAAACTATGAAAGTCACATTGTTTTGTATTTTCTTTCCGAATCTCGCGTTGAGAGAGAAAGAGACATGAGAATTGAATAATGGGAGAGATTGAAGACGAGGTTGAATTGTTTGAAGAAAAAGTAGAAATCATTCTCAAAACTATTGGTCCTACTCGCCCCTCTCGTCTTCTTGTTCCTTCTTCCATCAAGGTAATCAAATAATCTTTTCAATCTTTCTGCTTAATTTCAATTTACGATTTTAGATATTCATATTTAGGGTTTGTTTTAGTTTAAGCGTCACTGTGTTGTTTTCACAATGTTGCCTCGGTTAGGTGTGTTAGAAGGGCAATTTGGTGATACTGTATCGTTTGAAACCTGAAATGAAATTGTGTTGGGGTCCACAACTGCAATTGCGGCTGTGATATTGCGGTTTTGGGAGCTTCTGTGACTGCATTGCAACTATAATTGTGGCAGCTGATGCAGCCGTTTTTTTGTTGGCAATTGCAATAAACATAATGCAACGGCAATCTCAAGTTTAAACCATGAGACCGACTATGTTATGGGATACTCAATTTTCCAACAAAAAAAAAGTACACCCACCATATATATCTATATATGTGTGTGTGTTTGTATGTATGTGTATATATATATAAGAGCAGCGCTGCCACCGGTAGTGGATGTGAGTGTCTAAAGATTAATGGTTCAGATCGAAATTCGTCTGAGATGTGAGGGTTGGACTCATTACGTGATTCACAAATTCAGCATCATGGTGTGACACGGAAGAAAAAAGTGAAAATTCCCAACCCTAGACAAAATAGTTGAACTATCCGCATCCTAGGTGTTCTCAGCCGTACTCAATCTCTGTACCCAAATTAAATGATAATAATCTTGTTTGTATCTGTATAGGTATGTCGCCATTATTGTGACAATTTCATTTGATTCATTTAGTTAGTTTGATGATCTGTCCTCTAAATTTTTACAGTTTACTTGTCATTTTTGTTTCATCAAAATCACTTTTAGGTGCGTGATTTGAGAAGATTAATTGCCAGGAATAATGATTCACCACTTGACAACTTGAGTCTTATCCTCCGTGGAAATGCATTATGTGACATGAAAAATGGAGATGATGTATACATAAAACTCAATGATGGAGGTATGGCTCCAATCTGAACTTTGTTATTTGATGAATGCCCCATAATATCTTGTTTTTTTAAGATTTTCCTATGACATTCCGGCCTCAAAGGTACAACACTGCCTTTGTTTTGACCTTCTATACTATTGTCAAGTTACTAACATTCATCCTTTTATCTTTGATATTAATTTAATGAGTTTCTTTTTCACACACAAAAAAACACCGTTGTTCCATATGAAGCATCCATATAACCATTTATACTTGTTCTGATCAAAACTTTATTCCTTGGGCTATAAAAGAAAAATTAAATACTTGTTGAATACTGATCCTTTCTCAATGTGTTTAGGGTCATTGGCTCATAGCATTTACTTGGTTTATTTATATTTTTTACACATGATATTCTGGTTAACTTTTCTTATAAAGACACGATTTATTTATTTTAGATTGCTTAATGGTTGCTGTCAAACCAAAGCCACCGGTGAAGGATGGATATGACAATGATGACGATGATGAAGATCTGGTAAAATCAATTTAGTATCATTTAAGGATGTGAATATAATGTCAGTTTAGTACCCAGTGTTATCTTTCCTTGATTTGTTTCTCCAGAAATTCCAGCTTCCTCGTTCATCGAGTCCATGGAAAAGGAGGCTGTACTCTTTTCTACATGATAAATTGAAGCTTCCAGGTAATAAGATGCATAAATGTTATCCATTTAGAAACGAATAAATTACTAGTCTGATCCTTTAAAGATGTAGCCGTTCACCTATGAATACTAGTGTTCCAAACTTCCAATTATAGTTCTACTACTATTTTATCATGATAAAATCATTTGAATATTTATAATGTTCAAGTTATACCAATATGGCCCTTAAAGCATCTGCAGTGTTTCCTTGTAGGATACACTTTAACATAATATGGTTGCAACATTGCATGCAGAAAAAAATGATGTAAATTTTAAAACCAGAAATACTCAATTGGTAAATGTATGCTCTATCGCACTATTTAGGGAACCATTTTAGATCATTAGATGTGACAATATTATAATAATGGGCAAAATGATACCCTATGAGATTAGCAATCTTCTAACTATGCTTGCCTTGAATTGACAGATATCATATTGATGGTTATTTTCACTCTCAGTCTGAAGGCATGGGTTTTCATCATTATGTGGTTTATCTTTGCACCTGTTGCCCATAGATGGGATCTTGGACCTTTGTATGTAAGTCTAGTCTCTCTCCCTCTCTCTGTGTGTGTTGGGGTTAAATCTACTTCATGCCTTATGATTCAGTGCACAGTAGTAGTTATTTCTGACTTCTATCGGTCTACTCAATTTAACCCTGGTAAAATTGAGGCCTAGGCCACCTACGCAATTGAACTTATCTTCGATATGATTTAATACTTCTTGGAAAACTGTTGAAGGAAACTAATCTTGTATATGTGTTTTATTTGCTGAGAATATGTACTGGACCATGACGGGCCCTTGAGCCATAAACAATATTTAGGCTGTAGAAATTATTTTAAGATTTCTCAGTAGTGAAACCTTATTATAAAATTTCAATGCCTTTTACTGTTTGTCACAACTTTCTTGTAGATACTTGCAACTGGATTTTGTCTCATTCTCTTCAATCTTGGAAAGCGCCAAGCTGGAGATGTCAGGTATAAATAACCCCACATTAGTTGTCATGTCCTATTTAATTTCAAGTGAAGTACACGGTTAATGTTAAATCTGAAAATTCAATTAAGACTGATGTATGTTAAGGACTTCCACGTTTGTCACAACAAAGTTGGGAGGAAAGAGTAAATATGGTAAATCCTGAATAAAATTGGATTTGTCTAAGCCATATTATAATATTAGAGCCGACCCCACCTACTGGGATTAAGGCTTAGTTGTTGTTCTATATTATAAATTGGCATTGTAATTCCTTTTTTTCTTTTGGATTCTTCATCTATTTTTTAACCTTTGGAGATTCCTAGTCTAATCTTATCTGTAAAATTTCTACCAAACCAATAATATCTTTTGTGTTAACCTTTTCATATTGCCCTATCCATGAGAATGATGTCATAGGTTTAGTATTCCAGTTTTCCATTTCCCAAAGTGGAAGTAATACCTTTTTTTCCAACAATGATATACTCCAAAAAATTTCATTAGACCCCAAGTCCCCAACTTTCTAATCTTTGGTTATAGAAACTTGCTTTGGAAACAATAATGGATACTTGATCAATGAGTATAATTTATTAAGTGGGAAAAATTGTGTTGGGGAAAGAGATATGAGATGATCATTCACCTTTTTCCTCATAAGAAAGACAAAAGGGAGCATAAATTAGGCTTTAGATGTATTGTATGTCTCCTCTTCATTTATACGCTTACAAATTTAATGGTTACATGTCTATTTGTAATATTTTTATGGGAATCATTTTGAACCTACCTATGCATGCATTTTTTTTCTAACACAAATGATTAACTAATAACTATGGTAGCTATCAAATATGCTACTTTTGAAGTTGTTATTTGTATTTAAATATCTGCTATTCTACAACACATGCAGTGCATATTCTATCTTCAATGAAGACTTTCAAGAGCTTCCGGGGACACTTAATGCAGATCGGCTTGATAGAGATATAAGAGCTGGACAGTTTTGAGGCCTCTTGTACTTCTCTAATCATCCAAACAATGATATCATGTCCCATAATGTATATCTCCAGATTCTTCACCATCACAAGGACAAATTGACTACCTGAAGAGTTATTGCAGCATAGAACCATGAAAATGACAAATTTTCTGTTTAGTTTTGACCTTCCTTTCCTATCTACAAGAGCTACTCTTGTTCTCTGTATATTATATAGTACCATACTACCATGTATTGATATGTTTGAGGATTCAGATCAACGTGTTTCCTTGTTGACATGGATGACTTTAGCCCTGAGGCTCATGTTCATGAGTTTTGGTGTTTATATTTGTCTCACAATTTGTCACTCCCTCCATCCTAAAGATTGTGATTGGTAAAAGAATACTAGGTTACTGTAATTTTGACCAATCACAATTTTTGTTGCTGAGAGATAATGTCACAATTTTTGACAATTTTTAATATGAAGGGTCATCATCTTGAAGAAGACCATCTAATATATTTGAACATTTGATTTGATGCAAAAATATCACCATACTCTTTATATTATATGGAGTTACTTGAACTGTAGCTAATGGATTTGACTGTCATTGGATCCGCTGCTGATTTTTTTAACTTATATGGTATGGCACCATTAGTGTGCTTTCAAATGCTATATTGGTCTTTGGCAAATAAAATTTGGGGGACATCATTCCAAAATATATAACTCTTTATAAAAAATAATTAATTATTAAAATTTTAATTTAAATAGTTACAAATAATGAAACAAGGAATGACACATCTTTGTAGGACATCATATGTACTTGCAATGAAATTGTAGTGTATTAGAGACAATTAATTATTTATTTGTATTATTTATATTATGTAATATTGTTGAAAAAATTATATATAGTCATTGTATCATTCACTATTTATTTAAATTATTTTTATTTAATAGTTACAAATGATCAAAGAGAAAAATGTATACCCAACAATATACGAGTTTTATACAATGTTGTTGATCATCTATCAGTTATGTTTAATCATTATTAACTAATAAAAAAATAATACAAATAAATAGTAGGTGAGTATTGATTGTATATAATTTTTTATACCGATAGTGCATCACTAATTATTGAATATGAATAGTGAATGATATAAAAAAATCACCGTCAAAGTATACAACTTTTATTCTTATATTTAAGAGTAAATTGTGATAAAATATGATTAGTGAATGATGTATTGAAAATATAAATAACTTATACTATCAGTATATATATATATATTCATAAAATTTCCATGTATCTGAATCTGACATCGCTTTTCCCCCAAAATAGAACCTAGTTATACAACATTTAATCAAATTGTCAACTGGAACTTCGTTTCTCCACAAATTTTCAACAAACGTTTATATGGAAAGACAAATAAGGCATGGGCACTGATTTGATACAAAGTTTCTGTTAGGAAGTTTATTCTAGTAACAAGAATAAATGATGTATTCAGGAATGTAAAAAAATAAAAAATAGAATTCTGGAATTTTTCTTGTTGCTTTCATTCATTCATAGTATATATTATATATATAGATACAATTTATAACTTATTACTAATCTAGACCATACATTTGGTCAAATCCTATAAAGGGGAGTTTACAATAGTTTATTATTTTTAGGGAAGTTACTAACTGAACAATAATAATAAAAAATAATCTTATATAATCATTTAGCCATGTTGGTTTATTTCCACGGTTGGGCCTTAGAGTTATTGTGGAGGCCCTATCAGTTTCTTATATATCTAGTTAGACATGTTTCAGTTTGAAATGAAACTCAAATCTTGACAATAACAAGATTCTGACTTAAAAAATTGTGTCTGGGGTTTGGTGCAAAATTGATGACCAATAATCTGATAGTTGGACTCCCAATCTTTGACGGCACGTAACTTAATTATGGGGGACTGAGGTCAACCATGTGAATGTGATATAGAACTTGTTAAACCATAAAAATAGTTTTTTAATTAATAATATACTTTAATACATTATTTAAGAAAAGACTCTTGTTATTCATGTAATCTTGGTGAAATCCTTCAAATTTAAGAAGAATGAGCACAACTAATAAAGTTGAACATGATAAATAATTGGATTTTTTTAAGCATGTCGATGGAATTCAATTCATACCATGTATATGAAGATATATTTTTAGGTGGAAAACAAAAACTCATCTATATTCGATTATAGATTTTTTTGGTATTACCAATGATATCTCATCATCTTATGCCTAAGGAAATAATGTCTTTGGAGTGCATAATTGTCTCTCCTAACAAGTGTTACTCTTAGAAATCGAATCATTGACATTTTGGTTGTTCTAAGGATCCAATGGTGTCTTATATTACTAGACTAACGCATTCTTGATATATCTGATTATAGGTTGAAAACAAGAGTTATGGGCATGATTTTTGTAGTCATCAAATTTTATTTTTTGGACTTCAAAGTACTCATGGAATCTACTCAATTCTCCCATGATTTTTAGCTTACAAGTTCATGCAGTAACCAATCTTCAAAATTTTAAATGAATTTGCCAAACCCTTTTCTTTCTAGCTATGCTATTGTTTTTTGGGTGGACATGCTTAGAAAGGATGCATTATCATGCATAAACTCTTTGTCTTTAAATGTTACCTTGACGAGTGATTATCAAATTGTAAATAGTGCATGCCAATGCATTACAATTTACAATGCATATAAATAATTGATTATTTAAAGCCAACATTTGATATGATTATGTGCAATGCCAAATAAAGTACTAGTAATCCATCTAGCTCCTTCCCTTGGAAATTGAGTGTGTCTTAACTTTTGCTTAAGTCATCATCATAAATTGGGAATAAGTAATGATATATTTTCTATAAAATAAAATACTAAGCTTTTTACAGCATAAAAAATAACATGTCATAAAGTATATTTAATGTAATACTTTATACACTTGTCATTTTTGTTATTATGCAAAATCATTTATAAATTATTGTTTTTAAGAAAATATGTCATTTTTCGTAAGTAATCATCCTATATATGATATCTATACTAGGAGTAGTGAATGTTACTTGTTTGGGTCCTAGGTTATTAACATGTGAATTTTTTACTCCATAAATATATATACAGCAATCTTCTTGTTTTTCATACAAATGTTATGTGCGTTCCACTATAAATCCATTATATATTTCACTAATGAACTTTTTTGTGCATTACTAAAAAGAGTTGACCTTTATATATCCTTGTGATATGAGAACCAATGTCAATTTTTTTATACGACTGATGTATCCTCTTATCTTATGGGTAAAGAATTAATTCCTTTTAGAATACATGATTATTCCTTCTAACAAGTGCACTCTCAAGACCTTCAACGAATGATAATTAATCATGTGGACCATCCGATTCATATACTCTTGATCTATCACAGTATTCTCAGTCTCTCACACAGATTGTGAAATATTTGATTTTATCTCATCATTTAAGTATAATGTTAAGAATTCAAGTTAATTAATATCATGTATATGAAAAAATTTTGTTGCAGGAGATTGAGTCACTTTTTTCTTCATTTTGAAAATTATTAATCTTCTGTCCACCACAACATCTTTCATGTGCAAGAAAAAATATGTTAAAGGTATTACTATGCAAAGGTCATTTCTTATTGTTTAGTATTAGATTACTGTAAAAATCAAATAAAAATTGATTTATGTAAAATCAAATAACATATAATATAAATTGAGGGAAAGAGGAGGAGGAGACATAGATGAGGTGATAATGGGAAAAGGTTGAGCTATGTCTCAGTGAGTCTGTCAGTGAAAGGACGTCGTTGACCACCAGATCTCTCCTATTCCTACGTCCACAATTACCTCACCAATTAACATTTCACCATTACTCTATTTCAAACTATTTTTTACTTCTCTGTTACCAAACTGTCATGTTGCTTGAGCAACACAAACCTCTACCACAACTACATATGTCATCTGAACAGCATATACCTCTGTTACAACGGCACATGTCATCTACATCATGTATTACCCTTTGCAATACAATAAGGGCAGACATAATATACCTCTATAAAAGTTGGGACATAGTGTAAGTTAACCATTCTCAAAGTATGGATATGTTAGAGTCGTCTGACACGAATGAAACAATTCATGCTTGTCTGGGTCAGACTCGACAAAACAAGATGGTTGGTGATGCTAAAAGTATCTACCAGAGAATATTTCATGTCTATCTCGTCTATAAATAGAGGAGATCTCTAATGAGCAAGTTAACATCTAATACTCTCTTATACTCTTGCATTCAATTCTCTATGAATACATACTTTCTCATATTGACTTGAGTGTCACAATATATTTTCAAGTACTCATTTAGGCACTCCCACACCAGATTCAGGCGACATTCGAACTATATCTTAACTAGTTCTAAGCATCATAAGCTGACAACTTCCATACCGAATAACTCATAAATATTCCTTACTCATCCTCTTGAAACAAATTCTAACGTACCGGAAATTTGAATGTTTTTACATTTCAAGAAAATGTTTTACTCATTTTTTCTTGAAAGTATGCACGAGACTAAAATTATCAGAATTTTTTAATTTAATTAAGTTTTACATCATTGTAATAAGGATCATTTCCCCATATCCTTATAAGTTTATTATGGTCTTGAGTCCATACAATTTTAAAAAAATTGATGGTAAATGTCAGTCCAAGTACAATACAGTATTATATCCTTACACGCATGAGGAAATTCTACATGAACAATGCACGTCCGCAAATATGGTTAGAGAAAGGAATTAATGTACTGAAAATGTAACAGTTGTTCACATTATTATTGTATCATAAATCATTTATTTTTAATTATGATTGACTCTTAAAAACATAATATAAATAAATGATGAATAATATATTTATTGTATATAAATATTAAACTCATCCTCTTATATACTGTCCCACTTGAATATTTTTATTTTTTGAATAATTTATATTCACTTTTCTTAAATTGCATATTATTAAAAGAACTTTAAGAAAGAAGAAAAATATTTGGGTAACATCGTTAACATTGAATATTGTAACTAATAACATTAGGTAAAAATCCTTCTTAGACGAAGAACTTGTAATTAGGGGTGTAAAAGTTTGGCCCGGTTCGGTTTTTGATACATTTCGTAACATCGTATTTTATTTTTTGTTCACGTTTATTTCATTAATTAACAGATTAATTCTAGAAATTAATCGGTAATGTTTTAGGCTAAATCTCTGTTAAATTTTAGTCTTGTATTATGGTTTTCTTGCTTTCCCAAATTTTTCAAGATTTTTGGAGAATAAAAGTCTCCAAGACGATTTCGGGCCATTTTATCAAGTCTCGGTTAGAGAAAAATGTGATTTTGAGTTCCGTAACTCAGAATCGAATTCTGATTTCGTCATTGACTTCAAAATATTATTTCGAGTCAAAATAAACATCAAATTTGTCCGTAATCCATCTCGTGATATTTTCACCTCTAAATTCAAGTTTAGGCGTTTCAGGCAAAAAGCTAAAATCGGGAGATCATGCATCCCCAGACGAAGTTACCCGATAATACTCGAACATGATTTTAATCGCGAAATCTCATCACATCAATCAAGTCGGAGTATTGGTCGCATCATGAGTCAATTGCTTGTCAATCAAGTAAACGCAAATCTTTTCATATCTCGCTATTGACTCACTTAACCTCCTCTCACCACCATGCATTAACACCTCCACCCAGACAATCTAAAAATCATATTTTCTTCCAAAAAAATTGGAATTGATAGGGAGGAGGGCACTCCTATAAATACCCCCTACCTCACTTTCTATCTTTAAGCTAAAAACCTTCTAAAAAGTGTAAGATATTCTCTTCTTCTCTTCTCCATCTCTCACACTTACACCATGAGATACTTATCATCTCTTAGTATGTTGTTCATGAGGTTGAGTTTATTTTTTGTAAGTATTTTTGTTGGTTAAAGGGGATGATAGTGAAATCAAGTGGACCTTTAAGGAGTTTTTGACTTATGTAAAACTTGAAACTTTTCCTTGTTTTTGAATTGAAAAACTATATCCTCAGACAAGTTTAGAATAGTTTATTTTTCTGTTTTAATGCTGGAAAAATTTAATATTGATGTTTAAATGTGATAATTTGTACATCAAAATAATTTTTAATGTGTTTAATGACAAGTTGAAAAACTAAAACTTTTTCTTTTGCCATTTGGCCTAAAAATCGTGGCCTATATGTGTATAGGAAAAGTTTATTTTCTATTTTTAAAATCCAAAATGTTTATGAGTTTAAATGTGTTTTAAAGTGTTAAAGTAGAGTTGTTAGTATGCTTAATGGATGTGTTATCAACACTAAAAAGCCATGTGATTACCTAGAATGAAATATTGTTGGATGACATCCGTTGGAAACATTGGTGAAGTTGTGAACCATATTAAGGAAAAGGACATGTTTTTGTTGAAAAAATGTTGTTTTAAAATATTATGTGTTAAGGGTTTAATTAGTAAATGTTATCCTTTGATTTCCAAGTTAAAGTAATGATTTGGGATAAAAGATGACTTATTAAAGTCTTGACTTTATAAACTGAAAGTGTTATGAAGTCTTGAATAGTAAATTAGTTAAAGTGTGAACGTTGTTAAGATAAGCTTACTTTAAAGTGGTAAGTTTGACTTAAAAAGTCTTGATTTAAATGTGTTGACTTTGGCTAAGTTACCTTACCTTGAAGTGACAAGTGTGACTTAAAAAGTCTTAATTAAAGTTTTGATTTTTATTTAAGTTGGCTTACTTTAAAATGGTAAGTTTAACTTAATAATTTTACTTTAAAATGTTGATCTTAGTAAGGACGTTTTACTTCAAAAGTATAAATTTTGTTAAAGTTTTATTTTAAAGTGTTGTTTTGTTTTAAGACTTTCAATGATAAAGGATGATTCAAGAATATTTAATCTTGAATCGGATGAATGAAAGTGATTAAGTCTTTATTAGATTAAAAGTTACATTTTTGCATAAAGTGTCACTAGGTAAGAATTGTAATTATCAAGTATTCTAATTAGTGTTTATATTGGTTGTTGTCGTGATGAAAGATTTCGATACGAGACCGAACACCTTACTTTCACCTGAAGTTGAGGAAGTGATCGAGGCCGTACCCGATACAAATAATATAACAATTAAAACTGCAGTACTAGGAAGTGACTCCTAGGTCGATTCCCAAGGATTATCTTTCAGGCAAAGCTTCAAACACCTTATACTCACACACAGGGTTTTTGTTGGATTAGTATGAACAATAAGAAAATTCAGAAACAGTAAATAACAATATGATAAAATGGCTAAATCCCGTTGGTTCGTTTGTTCACAACTCAATCCTCGGTTTCAAAAGAATATTTTCAGATTCCAACCATTAACTTCCGAATTTATAGAGAATCAATTAACTAAGCGATAATCAATTCAAAG
>NW_017725808.1:0-1051 GCF_001865875.1 Lupinus angustifolius
AATGCAATGAAATGGACAAATTCAAACATACAAGACTAAAAGAATACAATCAAGATATCCATGAATATCATCTAATGAATTCAAGTATGTCACGAAACCAATCAAACCAAGAGGCGAGTGACAATAATGATAGAATCTCATAAGATATACTCTCTAAAGTGTTTACACTCATGTGTCTTAGGTTGCAAGTGTTTACACTCAAAGCACTTCATGAAAACAAACACAACCATAGGCTTGACAAGCCTCTAACATCAACATCATAAGCACACACACATAAAGATCAAAAGGACTTTTCAAAGTTGTAATGGGGCCATGGACAAGGTAGGATAAATATAGGATATGTAGGTAAAACCAAATGGAATATAGGAGCAATGGGGAATAAGTAAAAAGTAAGCAAAAATCTACCCAAAATAAGACCAAATCTCTAATTCCTATCTTCTTTGCCTTACTCAACCTTTTATTCACTTTTGTTTCTCTTTTTGTTGTTTTTCTTTTTCATTTTCGTTTTTTTATGAATACTTATGTACGCAATTGTATTAACCATCATTAAGACATAACCAAGAACCCACACGATTTGAAGAACAATGCACCCTTTCTTACTTAATAACCATTCCCAAAACAATTCCAAAGCTCCAAAATTCCCTAAGGTTAGGACAATCATGGTTTTTCACTTACAATCTTGTAATGAGCTAAATAACAATGAAAGATGTAAAAGTCTCAAAGGGGCTATCAAAGGATAAATTCGTTCAAGGTAGGCTTATATGGCTAAGTGGCTTATTCAAAAGAAATGCCTAGATCACCTCAATATGTGCATTTGAATATCAAGTATCAACAAGAAACAAGTCAAGTTCTAGAGTGCAAGTAATCAAGAGTGCAATCACACATGAAAGAATATTAGATGGCATACAAAAATCCATCCACAATTAAGGCTCAAATTCTCACAAGGGACAAGTCTATCACAATTGTTTCAACCTCTTAATTCTCAAAAGCAACTAGACATACAGAAATGCATGGATTCACACCACAAGATATCAAGACTTAAGTGAATAAA
>NW_017725809.1:0-388 GCF_001865875.1 Lupinus angustifolius
GATAAGGAGACATCCCTATGGGTGCCTTGTAAGTAGTCCTATGTGCCCAAAGAGCATCTTCAAGTCTGTTGCTTCAATCTTTTCTGTTAGGCTGCACCATCTTCTCCAAAATCTTCTCCATTTTCTTGAGCATAGCTTGCATGGATCTATTGCAAAAGTGGGTGCCTTGGTCACTAACAATGGCTCTGGGTATGCCAAACCTGCAAAAAATATGAGACCTAACAAAATCCGTAACAACCCGAGCATCATTAGTCCTGGTGGCCTTAACTTCCACCCATTTAGAAACATAATCAACAGAATGTAGAATATAGTAAAAGCCAAAAGAAACACGAAATGGACCCATGAAATCAATACCCCAGACATCAAACACCTCACAAAACAACATAGG
>NW_017725810.1:0-294 GCF_001865875.1 Lupinus angustifolius
ACATCTCTCATCAAAATCAAAGACCACCTCCTTTTGCAACAGGTTGGATAGTGGAAGAGCCTTCTTGCTAAAATCTTTAATGAACCTTCGATAGAAACCTGCATGACCAAGAAAAGAACGAACCTCTCGCACGCAAGAGGGGTAAGGCAATTGTGAAATAACATCTATCTTGGCAGGGTCTACCCTGATTCCCCTATTAGAGATCACATGCCCCAAAACTATGCCTTGCTCTACCATGAAGTGACATTTTTTGTAATTTATAACAAGGTTAGTTTCGATGCATTTATGAAGAAC
>NW_017725811.1:0-394 GCF_001865875.1 Lupinus angustifolius
AAGATCTCCTTGTCTACCTCTTCCATCTTCTTACTTTGAATGGGTCTTGGAGGAAATGGAAGAGGAATGGAAGATGGTTGTGCAGCACTTGTGGAAGGTTCAATAGCAAGAATTTGTTCACTAGTGTTCTCAGTCTCTTTTAAAACCGGTTGCTTCATTTTTGATGTAGCTAGATCAACTTCAATTTGTTTGCCCGACCTTAGAGTGATGGCACTCACATTTTTCGGGTTGACCATAGTCTGGGAAGGCAACTTATCAGAATTTTGAGAGTGAAATGTGTTTAATGAAGTAGCCATCTGTCCCATCTGAGTGGTCAAATTCTGAATGGAGGACTCTTGTCTCTGAATGGAAGCTATGGTCTCTTGCTGGAATTGCATATTCTGCAATGTCATTT
>NW_017725812.1:0-3364 GCF_001865875.1 Lupinus angustifolius
CCAACACACATAAACCGAATTGGGCCTAAACAATGGGCCCAAAGCTAAATTACAATAAAAAAAATTCCTAAAATAAAAATACAATATTCACTTCAACACATATCCTCAAGTTCCATAATGCCCAAAATGTCATTGGTGCCAAATGTGATCTGAAAATGATAATAGATTTAATCAGGCCAAATAATCTCAAATTAACTCATTTTAGGAATATTAGTCCAATAAAGTCTAAAACACTAAACCATGTGAAACAAAGTCAATTAGGCACCAAGAATCATTAATCATGCTAAATTAAGGTTATGAATAATGTGTAATATATTGCTCATCAGGAAGCAATTTGCACGAAACACTTAGGTGAGGGAGAAAACATTGTGACACAATGGTGTCAGGATAGGACATCAGGATCTCCTAAACTCCCTAACAAGTTTAAGAACTGTCTTGGGTATTAAGAAATCCTATACTTAATCAATTGTTTGTTTTTTGGATTAAGTACGTGTGGTTTCTTAAGTCATATCATTTAAGTTATGTCTATGTGTGGAGTAATGCTATGGTTATTCATAGATGAACATTATTGAAATAATTGTTCTAGTTGCTTATATTATGAACTATTTGTTTGATCTCATTTAAGTTATTTGTATCGCTTAAGCGCCAGCTCTCGCTTGGGAAGAGGTCTCTAGGAGGATTGACTTGATTTTATCACTTGAGCACTAGACCTCGCTTGGGCGAGAGGTTTCCACGAGGATTGGCTTGTTTTATCACTTGAGTGTCAGCTGTCACTTGGGCAAGAGTCCAATGATAACCTTTTTATCAAGGTTTAATTTTTCTTCAATTTCCAGTTTCCTCAATCACATTCCTATTCAATGAAACTTCTAAAACTCCTTCATTGGGGATAATGCACCTCAAATATGCAAACTTCATAAGAAAGAACAACTACACTAGATTTTTTGGAGTTTGTACAAGAAATTCATCAACCAAAATAATACATACTAAAAATTACATTGTTAAGGGCGAAGCTTGAAAGTGTTATGTTAATCCCACATAGCGAGATCGTCTGACCGTAAGAGGCTTGGCCATTGGGCCGTGTAAGGTGATTTAACGATGGTTCGTATTGGAGATGATTTTTTTCTCTGTTGCATAAAATGATATGATCGGGTGCCACTAGAAGCATTCCCAATGGGAGATGTCTTAGGTTGGGCCGATCGTTATAAAAGAAGGATTAAAATATTTAATCTGCTAACCTCGGTTAGTATGCATATTCATTGTGAATAATGAAGTAGTGGAGAGGAAATTTTGGGAGATGAATGAGCTCCGAGATGTTGAGAGGGTTGATGATGCGTCAGCAAAGCCTTGATGGAGGGTCTAGGTGAGACGAGTCCCCTATATTCCTGGATGAGATATTTTGTTGGATTGGACAGTTCTCACAGTGCTAACTAGACAATCTTTGAGAAATCCTCTTTGCAATCAGGATCGGCGAGAGGGATGTCCAGAAAATAATTGATACTATACCATCCTTGTAACGCCCCAAAAAATACTTCTAAAAAACATTGCGGAAAAATGGGTATTTTTTTTAAATGTATTATATAAAATTTTGCTCCTTTTCAAATCTTCCTTTTCCGGGACATTACTTTAAGTAACTCGAATGCGGAAAATCAACTTATCGTTATCGAATGATCCTTTTCCGGGACATTACTTTAAGTAACTCGAATGCGGAAAATCAACTTATCGTTATCGGATGATAACTTAACCTGATTCACAATTTCCTGAATAACACAATGCACATAATCAGTTAAGTCATAATTAGTTCATACAAACTAGGTCAACAAAGGCGGAAACTACATCGCCACTAACATATACAAGATCAAAAATAAACACAGCCCCCCCCCCAACCAAAAACAAAATGGGACATCGACGGGCCCACAAGCTAACTCAAAAGATTCCAGGAATGTTGGACCCCTCACTCGGGTCCTCCTCCTCCTCCGAGTCAGACACGAGGTTGATCACCTCCACCGAGCTCTCTACATTTACGACCTCCTCCTCCTCCTCCTCTTCCTCCACTTCATTATGCCATAACCCAGCGGCATAATTCGGAGGGGATGACATTCTCAAAACTGGAGTCTTCTTGCGGGGACCTCCTCCAAGAACCCAGCTCCTCTGGGCTCTACTGGATGACGGAGCATCCAAACAATCTGACCACGTCCGATGACCATGGGAGGGAACAACACCATCACTCCTGACTGGTGGGTTCCGAAGTCCATCCTCTAGAAATCTCAACCTCCTTGGCGGCAAGGTGAAAGAAGCATCAATGTAGGTTTCAGGTTGAGGAATCATCATCAATGACCCGTTGCACATCATGTGCAACGACAGACCGCATGGGCCTGTGTATGTGTATCTGTGCCCATCACTATTCCATTGTCCCATCGGGGACATGGTGAAGTGATAACCTCGAACGTGATTGCTGTTGTTGGCCATCTGCATAGCAAATATATACAAAACAAGAACAATACAACAGAGAGAGTAAGATATCTAATGAACAAAAATTTATTGACGGCGTGGACTTACTCAGAATATCACACTCAGACATAAAATATATTTTAACATATAATTCATCATTTTTATCATTGACCTTATGAAGAAATTCATAACTTACCATTTATTCCAACATTGCCAATATATCAAGTAATATAATCAACATTTTACTCATAACCATATCGCATGCATAAACATAGGAATACACAATGTTTGTAGCTCACATGTGGGAATTCACGTCCACAATGATAATGTATGCATGATATGTCATGATTATCCACCTTACACCAATATCCATCCAACATTCTAATCGGAAATAATCGAGAGTACAGGTCCTGTACCAAGCCGCTTTGTACGCACCCGAAATAACATTTCCTCGCAAGGAAGTAAAAATAGATCGATCGGTTCCCTCAGGAAAAGTCCTACCCGGACCTAGGTCGTACAAAAGCTTTCTGGGCATCCCTCTCATCGATCTCGAATGCAATCCAGGGGTTGTCAGGGATTGTCAAGAATCTCCCTCAAGACATTGTTGGCGAATCACCATCCAATCAGTGCCGTCCCTACTTACATCAAGATGCTCTAAGTCGTCCCGTCATTTCCTCTCCACTACTTCATGGTCACAATGCAATGCATTCCTAATCATAGTCAAATGCAAATGCATTAATCAAACACATGATCGGCCCATCCTTAAGCCATCTCCCGACAAGGAATGCTTCTCGTGGGACCCGATAGTACGTCAACCGTACAAGTTCAAGGAAACATCTCAATCACAACAACCCATCACCGAATACTCCTGGACGGTCACATGACCAAGCCTCTTACGGTCGGTCGATCGTTGTTC
>NW_017725813.1:0-511 GCF_001865875.1 Lupinus angustifolius
TTACTAGGGTACCCCCCTAGTTCACGACCTCAAGTCGGATACTTGCCCAACAAGGCATAAACATCACAATGCTTTCACGCTTTTGTGGAGTCATGCTTCTCATCTAAGCCATGATCTCATTCCACAACTTTTATATCACGACACACCCTACCCGGGTTCATCGCATTGGTCACCACATCATTTTCATTTAAATCTTTCCACACTGTCCCTCGCAAAGCAGGGACTAGTCGCTCAAGCGACTATTCATCTTTAAATCTCAAATAAACTAAAGCCTTCCTCGCCCAAGCGAAGGTACTATCGCCCAAGCGAGGCCTCTTCTCGCTCAAGCGAGACATCTCTCGCCCAAGCGAGAGAGTTCCAGAAACTCATTAAAATCTTGGGCTTTCTCGCCCAAGGGAGGCCCTTCCTCGCCCAAGCGAGGCTAGCTCGCCCAAGCGAGATTCTGTCGCCCAGGCGAGGGAGTTCCAAAACCAAAACTTCCCCTCGCCCAGTCCTCGCCCAAGCGAGACTG
>NW_017725814.1:0-20478 GCF_001865875.1 Lupinus angustifolius
CCAATCTTGCCCTTTTTGACAACCGAAACCCATTTAAACATTCATAAACAATATTCAACATATTTCATCAACAATCATATATATTCAAAAGCATTCAAACATAAAAATCTTGGATTTCTTAAAACCCAAGTTAACTCCAAAACCTTTGAGATGGTTTAGGAGATCCGGGTGTCATATTCGGACACCACTATGTCGCGATGTGTTCTCTCTCACCTTAATAAAGCGTGCTTTAACTCGTCAACTAAAGGTAGTTTGGTTTCAAGGTTCGAACACCAAAATCTTCGTAACTACCACAATAAAAATTCGTTAGTTTCCGATATTTCTAAAATCGTTACTACAATACTTAAAAATCATTTCTCTTTTTCCCATCGTGGTCATACATCCCTTTCATCCATCCGGTCCAACATCACATGTTCTTGACCATCCTTTTTCATCGAAAGTTCGTTCACGATTTCCATTCATTTTTAAAGGTACGGTTTTTAGGTACAATTTTTAGTAAAACTACCTATTCTGATTTAAGACGTTCTTTGATAATATTACCATTTTAAAGTAAGGTATTCAAAGTATCTTTTAAGAGTTTTATGAGGCATTCATGTACTCATAAACTTTAACATCCTTTTTAACACAAGTTTCTATTTTTCCAGCTTGTTCCAAGTCATGGTTTAAGGCTAAAAACAACTAGAAATACATACATTCTCATTTTTCCAAAACACTTCCTAAAGGTTCCTTTGATTTTATCATCATCCCCTTTGGCTAAAACAACAAAACCCATTTGGCTAAAACAACCAAATACATGTAATAAAACATTATAACAACTCCATGAATACAAGTTGTTCATGGTTTCAACAAAATATTTTCCTAAGTCCAAGAACATCACCATTTTCGGTTTTGAGGAGAAAATGAGTTAGAAAGCGTTTTAGAAAATTTCAACGGTTGAATGTGTTCTTGACATGCTCATGAACAACATACTTAAATCTCATCAACATCCATTGGTTGAATGTTGGGAGATCAAGGATTGAAGATGGAAGAAGCAAGGTGAAACATGAGAGAAAAAGATGAAAAGAGAATTCACCTTCTCTTTGCAAATTTGAAAATGAAAGAGTGTGAGAGTGAAGTGTGAAGTGTGAGGGTTTAATGAGAGAAGGGAAATCAGATTTCCTTCTAGGCAATCATCAAAAAATCTCCTAGGGTGGCTAATGATGAGCTCATGAGACCTGTATTCTCGGTTATTTTTTAATACTTTATTGGGTGGATATTGGCGTAAGGATGGATGAACGAAACATAATATTCATATATTGTACTCGTGGATATTTATTCCCAAATCCTGAGTTACAAGCATCATTCATCATCGAAACATCCATGTACGATAACATGCTATATTTGTATTTTTTTTTCTATCTTAGTGTGATATTTTGTGTAATTCCACAATGTCAGTGAAGAGTATTCATTAGATGTTTTACTCTCTCTTTCATTCTGGTGTACTTGTATACATCATTGTTTAGATGGACCGATCGACACTGATTCGGAATTACCGATTCACGATGTCCCTGGAGGGGACTTGGAGAGTTAAGGAAGAGCGACACACCTACACTAGCCCTTGTGACCTAAAGCTAGAGCTTGTGTGACGGCTCCATTATGCGCTTTCTATTACACCATGTCATCCGAGAGACTTCCTTCACCTTACTAGGCAGGAGGCTCGTACCCACTGATCCATCTATCCAGTCTACGACTCCATGTAGACCAGTTGATGTTGGACCTCGGTTCTCCAAGGGACCTTGTGATGACCATTCTTCCCCGACTCTGGGAAAGGGGAAGCGATCATCGGAAGATTCTGAAGAGGCCTTCAGGACCAGCAATGTTGCAGGACCGTCATTGTTGAAATAGTTTTTCTTGCTATTTATTGAGGCAAGTTTCTTATTATTTTATTTTATGATAGGCCGATTCTTTGCTCGTCATCTCGGCTTTAATGGTTTCAAGAATGTTCCTTTAATAAAAAAATTAACTTTTTTGAATTATTAACAATTTCATACCACCTCGGCTTTGTTGGAATAAATTTCATCGTCGGCATAATGACATGAATTTAGCAATTTAACACAAGTGATAATGAGTGATATTTATTTTCGTTTTTCTTTATTAACTGAACTACTTCCTTATGGAAGGTTGGTAAAGAACAAATAAATAAGACAATAAATTTAGAATTTAACCGTACCACTTCTTTTAAAGGGTTGGTATAAAGAATAAAGAATAAAACAATAAATAAATGTTAGTTGCAGAAGTGTAAATGACAAGAAATAAATGTTAGTTGCGAGAAGTAAATGTCTGAAAGTAAAAGTTAGTAGTTAGATCACTCATTATAACTGTGTATTTTTCCTTTTCACAAAGATACAACTTATGAGTTAAATTGCACTTTGATTCAAAGTTTCTTTCTTTGTCATCAAATAAAATTTATAAGTTAACACTTTACTATTTTACATTTGCATCTCTTTCAAGATTCAATTGTAGTATAGTATATGGTTATGTCGAACCACAAGGAATTTCCTAATAGAATATTATTATAAACATGTTATATTACTAATAAAGTTTAAACATCTTTTTGATTTGATTTTGTTTATGAAATATTAACAAGTAAACAAATAATCATAAACAATTATTATAAACAAATTCTTGAGGAAGACATTGGTTTGGAGATATGGAATTATTTCTCTTCTTGAATTTTGACAACATTACAAGTTATGTGTTATACTTTCGGTTAATTCCACACATCATTTCTAAATCTTTCACCTAGTGTCCTAGAGTGATAAGATGATTTTCAAACCTTATGAAATACACTAAACAATAGTTAAGTGCCACTCGTCGGAGTAGGTTGTCACACCCTACTTCAGACTTCATTAACTTTATTTAGCCTTAAACATAAGTTGTTTGAAATAGATGCTTGATGTGGCACGTGAACTAAGGTGCAGGTTATACTTTTTAGTTCACTTGTCAATACTTTAAGAAGAAGCGTTTTTATCTTTAAATCAAGTTTTAGGTGATCAAGCTAAAACCACATTAAGAACTTCATACAGAATCAAAACTTACCCAAAAAGTAATGACTTTAATGCATTGATTTCAAACGATAAATTAAAGAGAAGAAATTACACCATAATCCAAGTCAATTGGTAGGAGCATGAGCCATCTATCTATGGATGAGATGCATTTTGGACCGAAATGAGATTACAAAATTATGTTTTTGCATCTCATTTGCCATCTCCTTTCTCCTCTTGAATTAAGAAAGAAAACTATAAACGAAACTTACCTAAACTACTTTGGAGTGAAATTTCTCCAAGAAAATTACAATAAGAAGATGTGGTAGAGAATTCGGTTTGAGAGATAAGTGGAATGTGAGAATGTGAATTAGAATGAGAATGAATGTCCATTTGCCTTTAAGGTGCCCTCCTATTTATAGGAGTTTCTGCCTACCACCAAGCTGCTGACCAAACCCTTCAGCTTGGGTTTGGGCATGGTCAAGCAGCTTAGTCACTTGCTTGAGGCTGACTCACGCAAGCTAGTTGTGAGCTACTGGGTCAGCTATTGTGAGCTACTGGCTCAGCTATTGTGAGCTATCTCTGAAAAACCTACAGAGACTACTTTGAGTGAGGTCATGCATGATGTCAAGGTTGCTTGGTGGCTAAGTCAACTTGACCAAGTTATCGGGTGCATACATCCACATGCTTATGCGGCACCGCTCAGCTGCCTGCTTGAGCAGCTTTGGCCGTGCTGATGGTGATGTGGCCTAGTGCTTGTTGACTTGGTCAGGTGTGTGGTTCCACGCTGAGCGGTCTAGGTGCTCCGCTAAGTTGTGTTCTTGAGCAGGTTGGCTTGTGTCAGGCTTGTGGTCTGACCGTGCCATGCTTGTGTTCTGATCATGTCAGGTTGGGATTGACTGTGCCAGACTGTTGTCCAGGTCATTTGGTCGTGGACTTGGTCCAAGCTAAGCAGCTTCAAGTTGACTCCATATTTTCCACATAGGGCAAGTCTTGTTGAGTCATGCTTAAGCATATAGCTTGCCACGTCAAGCTTAAGCATGTCATTTGATGATCATTTTTGGCCTATGTTGAGAACTTGATTTGTGTTGGATTAATTCTTATATTTTCCATCCAAAATCCTACAAATATATTACAAAAGAAATACACAAAACATACATACAAGATTGTGATATTTTATCCAAAAAGTGTTGAATTCAGTTAGTTTTCTCAATTTATCCAAGGATAAGTGCCATGAAAAGTGTATGAAAATTAGATATTTTTGCCACGTAACAGTCATGTAGATAGATGAGTTGGGAGGATGAGGCGAGCTTTATGGGCTCAAGGAGGGACGATCTGAGTGCCATGCGAAAGCAGTTGCCGTTTGATAGGACGATGATTAGGACTCGGTGATCCGACTTTGACACAACGGAGGAGATGGAGGTTGACAACGACGTCGACTATGTGGAGTTAGTCTGCATAGAGGACTCTCTAGAGGTAGTAGACTTCTCATCGGACTTAGAGCCTCAGGAGGATCCGAGCGAGGAATGTAGTACCCCTGCTAGTCTTGGAGCTAGCCGCTAGGAGCTACTTCTCTTCTTTTGCTTTTTGGAATAGAGGTACTTATGTAGGGTACTTTTGTAATACAGACACCCTTAGCTTATTTTGTACTTATTTTTACTTTACAGTTTTCAGTTTAGGCGATGATTAGATTTCGCCTTGTATTTTGTAACCATATTGTATTAGACAAAGCAACACCTTGTTGTGTGTTGCGGGGTCAAGTCTTTTATAATGAAAAGCATTCAAAAAAATGTTGTACCATTTCAACTACTATTAGGTATCAGTTATTTACTTTATGCAGTTTATAAAAATATAACGTCTTGAAAAAGGGAATGAATATAAGGAAAACCATTTGTGATTTATATATTACATAAAAGAAAGACAAATTACACATTTTTCTAAGAGATTAATTACATTATTTATGAAGTGATTTTCGAGGCGTTACACATTTCACATATCAAACCAAACACAAACACACAGTTCAGTTTCGCTTAATTAACCGCAAATTTAACTATTTTAACCAAACTGAACCACTATTGAATGGTTTAGTTCGGTTCCATGATTTTTCCAATTAATTTTTTATAAAAACCTTGCATCAATTGAATGTTCAAAATGTATTATAAGAGATATTGTTTATCAATAAAATGAAAAATACTGCTACTATTTTCCCAAAAATTATGAATCATATATATATGAGTAAAAAATTGAAAGTCATAATTGTTTGTTAGTAACATATATAACAATTATGTAACTTATGAAGGAAAAAAAGCAAATTATCACATATATAATAATACAATCCACAATTAGTAACATATATATATTAGTAACATATATAACAATACAATTCACGATTAGTAACATATATATCAATTAGTAAAATATATTATAGTTACATATATAACCTTACAATTCATAATTAGTAACACATATAACAATACATATATAACAATATAGAATATATGTTAGTTTCAAACTCAATACCACAAAAGTTGGAAGATATGTTCCAAATTATCAAGATAATATAAAACAATTTAATAAGTAATAACATATATAATATTAACATACTAACATATATAATACTACAATTTATATAAAATTGATAATTTCAGCAATAAAATTGGTTGAAGAATTTAAAAAATATTAAAACATCATTCCCTAGTATATATTTATTTAATATGCAGTTCGGTTCGGTTCCAACGCTTCCTAAATTTCTAAAATCGTGAAACAAATCGAACATAAATGGTTCATTAAAAAATAACTGAACGAAACCGCAAAATCAAACCGAACCACATTTAATGGTTTGATTCGGTTCGGTTCCATCATTTTCACTATTTAAACTAGAACGACTTACGCCCTTACTTATAACATGTATTTTGGACCTGCCAGACCAACAAAATTGAAAATAATTACAAAGACCTAAGACAAAATGGTTCCTGTATATTCAAATGTTAAACTTAATTAAACATATTTTTTTATATTTATCTAATTTTTATTAAAAATTTCTAATAGGTTGGGACAACTCTCAACTCGTGAACTTTTACTTAATTTAAGCCACAAAATATGGTTAGTTGAATTTGCAGTTAAGAAGCATTTCAATTCACAAAATGCTAGTTTTTAGCCTGTGTATTGAATGAGCTACTTTATTTTTATTTTATTAAGTTATTTATGCGGCTGTTTGTATGTATTTAATTTTTGTTTGATTATCTTTGATTTGGAACCAAATTGTTTTCTAATTAGTTTTACTATAAATGGCTATAAATTTGTTAGGAAATATTTATTATAGAATAAGACAAATAATTTAAGCCATCGTTAGTAGGAAAAGCAGGGTATGGAACCCACCGACATTGTATTTCTTATACAAGTATCACCTTATTATGTTTAAACCAAGGTTATGAAATCCGAGTCGGACATCAGACCAGAAGAACTCCTGTATAGATTCTAATTGGTTTAACTGGTTAGACCGTCCGGTCGGACTGGACGACATTATAATATCATATATACACATATATTATATAATTAATTAAAATAAGTGAATAATATACTTATCAATATCATGTTTTGTATAATGCATACACATAAATCAAAATAAAAGTGCATCAACAAAGCTTAAGTCTTACATAATTAAAATTATAAATCAAAATACAACTATCTCATATAGAGATTAAACATTCTAATTCATCAAAATATCATTATCTTCATTAAATCCTAAATTGACATTGTAACCATCTTCATGTTCTCTAGGAAAAGAGTCCAAATTAAACTCTCTATCAATAGCAATATTGGTCCTTCAACCATACCTACAAATTAGAATATACATTAGATTAATTTGTATAATAATTTGAAAATTGTTGCACATTATAATATGTTCAAAACAAACATTCGTCATCCTTTGTTAAATCAAGTATCGGATTTGACAAATCATAATAGAACATTTTTTCTATTTCATTATAATCAATCAATGGGGTTTCTTTTTCTTCTTGAGTAATCCAAAACTAAATATTCTTCATACTCTCATAGTCAACATGATCAAGTGTTCTTCTTTTATTAATCGCCCTATAATTATAAGAAATGTGATATATCAATGCAAAATAGAAGTTAAGTAACAAATATTAAAAATTAAGTTAAAAACAAACCTATCTTTTAATGCCAAGTTATAGTGCACATAGACTAGATCATTCAATCTTTTGTGCTCTAATTTATTCCTCTTCCTTGTGTGTATTCTTTCAAATACACTCCAATTTCTTTCACAACCAGAAGAATATGTTGTTTGACTCAAAATTTTAATAGCTAATTGAGATACCATAGAAGCACTAAATCCAAATTGGAACCACCATTGATCTAAAAAGCATCACAACAAATTAGTAGTTTAGTAGGTCATTAAAGTGTTACAATCTTACACAATATTTCAATAAATTGATAAATTAAAATCATACATGGTCGCAAGTGTTTAACTGTTTCAATTGCCATGGTATTGCTAAAACTCTCAACTTTATCATGATAGATGCAACTTTGTTTGAAAAACTCAGTCTTACTTGTGGTAACTTTCGCTTGTAAAACATCAAGCCAACCTTGTTGAACCTCCGGCTTGATACAAACGTTATCCTTATCATAGTAGAATGTTGGATTCAAAAAGTATGCAGCACAATGTAATTTTGTTCTAAGTTGTTTATCCCACATTTGCATTATAATTCTTGTATAAGGCTTATACAAAGACTTTTTGTTCATGAACACATTCTTAATAGTTTTCCTTGCTCTACGCATCCCATCATATACTTAAGGTAGAGAAGGTCTGTCATCAGCATCAACAATTCTTAATAAGCGGATTAACGGAGCCACAATATTGACAATAATTGCACAATCATCCCAAAACCTTGTATTCATCACAACCTCCACAAATCTATTTGCTTTCTTGTTCCTGTAATATCTAGAATCAATGAAGTCTTTACTAGTGACCAAAGCTTGCAAATCATGTTTGTGTTCATGAATGCTTTTCAGTGCAATAAAGGTTGTTGCAAAACGAGTTGCCCCAGGACGTATGATTTCTTTCCACCCTAGTATTTTCCTTAACCATGCTAACAAAAACCCATGATTATACACAAACTTTGTTATATCAGAGGCACTCTTAGCTAAGGTACTCACATGCTCCATTTTATCAATGTCTCATGGAATCAAATTTAAACAATATGCAGCACATGCTAACAAGTTCTTCGTTTTCTACTACCACTAACTTGATTCAAGTGTTCCTTTAATTGATGTTTAACTTCAAAATGGACTGAAAGACAAGGTAGAATGTCTCCTTTTTCTCCAGCAAGATGTTGTTTAATTCGATGTATTCCTCCACCCTTGTAACACTTTGAACAATACAAACATTTTATACTTTTCTTTCCATCAACATCTTGCACTAATTGGCAATGGCCCATGTTGGGTTAGATTTTACTCTAACAGATTGAGTAGTAGGAGTTACTACTTGAGTTGTATTTGGAGAACTTGCAGATGATGTCATATCTAAAATGATAACCATTTACCAAATTAAAATAAACAATAGTCAAAGTTTTAGTCAAATAAAATATAAGATGGTTCAAATAAAATACCGTTATATTAGTCAAATATCATTGGCGAAGTTTTAGTTTGAGTTACTACTAATTGGCAATGGAACCTCTTAATTATATATTTCTTTATCATACTGTTATATACTTATATTAGTCAAACAAAATATAAGATGGTTCAAAGTTTTAGTCTAAAAAGTTAATTGAATAAAAAGTTAAAAACCACCTAAAGTCCTAAACTAATGTTCCTGCAACGTGGACCACCTAAACTAATGGTTCAAAGTTTTAGTCTAAAAAGATAAACAACAACGTGAACCTAAACAATGAAAGAAGAACATGAACCTAAACAACAACGTGAACCTAGACTAATGTTCCTGCTTCCTATTAAAAGTGAGATGCAGAAGGTGAACCTAAACAATGAAGGAAAAAAGTGAGATGATAACGGAAGAAGACGGCAAAGTCAGAAGGTGAAGGAAGAAGACAACAACGTGAAGGATGAAGATGATGACAGTGAAGAAGAAGACAGTGACGTGAAGAAGATGACGATGGTGCAGGATGAAGACGACAATGGTGAAGAAGAAGATCGCGGCGGTGAAGGGTGGTGGCTAGTAGCGGCTAGGTTTGAGACTGAGCTCTCTATTTTTTCCTGTTGCAAGGTAAGTGTGTACTGTGTAGGGCCTAGTTTCTAATTTTTATTTTATTTCATCTAGCCGGATGGTTTAACCAACCGGGTTATTCTGGTTTTACCCGGTCTAACCCGGTTGGACTGGTTTTTCCACGGGCCAAAACGGCTTGGAATGGCATCCTGATTTTATGGATGTACGGGGCCGTCTATGCAGGCGGGTAATGGTTGGACCGGTCGGACCGCTTGGTCCAGTTCGGTCCCAATAACAATGGTTTAAACAATGTGAAATTAAAGACAATTACTAAATTGATAAAATAACATTATAAAAATGAAAATAATTGAAGAAAAAGGATGAATAAAAATGTTAATTAACTTCTTTGATTTCCCAAAGACTTTGGTTGGGAGTCGAGTTTTGGAGGGGAAATGAATGAAATAGATGATTTTAGAAACTTTTCCCTTTGTTTGGAAGTCGGATGAAGGAGAGTGGAAAGTTTTGGAGGGTTTCTCCCTACAAAATCTTATATGTGTCTGTTTTTAAAGTTCATCTAATTTGGGATTTTTGGAGATAAAATGTTAAAATATCTAAATATTTTTAGTAATATTATATAATGATACAATATTGTCTATTTCTCATTGTTAATTATATTTTTAATGGAAAAATAAAAAATATTGTTATATTACTATTATTTTACCCTCCATCATCTAAATTTTATAATTTCAAACATGGGAAATGATTTCCTTCTTTTTTTCCATTCTTTTCCTCCCCTTCCTCCCTTTCCTAACCATTTCATCATCTCATTCTTTTCCCTCCTAACTCTCAAATAAAACCTAAAATTTATGAATATAATGATAGCAAGTATGCATAAAATACAACATACCTCCGTATTAACAACTAATAATTCCAAAATAACAATGGTCCATCTCTTTATTAATTATAATAATGGGATATAAAATGTCGAGGTTCCTGAATTTGGGATAAATTTCCTTTTTTAGTATTTTGGGTATACAAATTACCTTATTAGTTAAAAACAAAGAATATATGGAAGAAAAAAAGAAAAGTAGGTGAGCTATCTTCATAGGAGTAGCGTGGCAATAGATGGCAGTAGTCGTTTAGCAGAAATGGTTTGTTCTGTCCTTTGACTCGCAGTCACCACATTTCCACTTTCCCGCCCTTTCACTTACTAATTTAGACAGTTTGTAAAATATTTTATGAGTGTGATATCTATGATGTATAGTTATTTTGATTACTTGTTTTAAAGAGTCAATTAAAATTAAATATGGATATTAGATGATGTTATGATATTGTATAGGACTTATACACTATTATTTTACAATTTTTTCTTTTCTTTTATTTTCATTTAGGTAAAATAAATACCAGGTTCAAGGTTGAAATATTTAATTTATCATTTTGAAATATATGAATTTTTTTATGCATAAATTGGTTTTACCGGCATTTTAATTTCGACTCATATTTTTCAATTTTAACAACCAACTGATACAATATTTATAACCATGCTAATATCTCTCTTTCCCTTTTAATTTATTTTATGTTGAGATTTGAGTTTGACACCACATTTTAATTAACAAATTTATGATATACTTACTAGTTATATTTCGAAGGAAAATAAAATATTTCATAGTTATCAAATGTGTTATATGGTTCCCAAATTTTTATTTTTGTTTCAATGCTGTCAGAAAAGCAATTCTACCATACATCCTTAATTAGATCTATGTGATATTTATTTACCACAAATTTTTATCCATTTATATTATATAAATTTTATATATTATTACTATATCATTTAACATTTATTTTTAATCATCATTAATTCTTCAAAAAATAATATAAAATAAATAATATAATGAATGCGTACAAATTTTTACATTAAAAAATTCATATATATTACACTCTTCATTTATATCTTCCCTTTTTACTCATTGACTTTTATAACATTTTTCACTACAGTAACTCATACTTAGAAATATGCAATATTTCTCTCTCTAATAATCTCTCCTTCCCAATATGACTGTTAATTTATTTAATTTTTTGTTCGGATTAATTAATCAATTCCTACTTGAAAGTAGATTATTCTTTGACCAATTGCAAAGGCTTCCCCCACGACTTCCCATAATAATTAGTAAATTATTAAGATCTGTTGCTTAAACAAATACAAAAAGATAAGATTAAATCATATTTGGATTGAGACAAAAAGGATCATGACTACGACTTTTTAACTTATCAGGACAAAAGGTCTCTGTCTTGCATCATCATTCAATCACCGCCGTCCATATCTCCAATCATGTTTGGTTTGTGTCGATGATGTGGCAACTGATCAACATATAACTACCCCTGTGGCCCTGTGATAAAATGTTCTATACTACATTTTTTTAGTTTACAATATTTTTATATTATTATGATCCATTAATAATGTTTTAGTTTATTGTGATTGGTGTGTACATGCATGAAGTGTCTGCCGATAAATATGGCATAATATTATATATTTAATTTTTATATATTTAATTTTTTAGAAATAAAGTGTATTTGTTATGTTCGGTGTACTTTATATTATATTTTTTTGTGTGTTTATGATAATGTTTAATTTAAGGTGAGATATGTGGTTAATTAATGTGTTGGTGGTGGTTGTTTAGGATTATATGATTTTTTTTGTAAAAATTAAATAATGTTTCAAGTTTTGACTTTATATTTAGAGTAAATTACACTGACACCCCCTGAGATTTAGTGAAATTACACAAACTACCTCTCACTTTGTTACACCTACACAAATCTCCCCTAATTTTTATACTTTCATTACACTGACCACCTCTGCATAAGAAATAAGTGTAATAGTTTAAATAAAAAATGTGATAAACGCAATTAAGTTAAACAAAATACGATATATTGTGGAGACAAGTCCAAATAATATATGAGTCAATATTTCTTTATTATTTTTGGTTCGTTGCACTATATTATAAGATGAATTTAAACAATATTTCTTTAGAATTGTTGATGCATTTTGTAACAAAAAATAATAAAGATACATTGATTTGTATATTATTTAGACTTGTCTACATAATATATCATGTTTTGTTTAACTTAATTGCATTTATCATATTTTTTGTTTAAAAGATTACACTTATTTCTTATGCAGGGGTTGTCAGTATAATGAAAGTATAAAAACTATGAGAGGTTTGTATAGGTGTAAAAAAGTGATGGGTGGTTTGTGTAATTTTACTAAAACTCAGGGGGTGTCAATGTAATTTACTCTTATATTTATGGTAATATAAGCTTTTTTAATAAAAGAACGTGGAAAATTATTTTCATGATAATTAATATTAATAATGAATGACAAGAGAACAAAAGTTATACTTTATCCTATAATTTACTTTCATTTTCAAATTCCTCTAAATGTTATAAAATTTCCATCTAATCTTAACTTGGAAAACAAAACTAACTATTTCAATTAGTAGAAGAAGAATGGCAATGGTGCAAAGCACTAACTAATTTACAAAGTCAAGAGGGAAACTAACTAATTGAAAGTAACTGAATGAACTAACAATAACAAACTATCTTGCTAATTATAGTAACTGGGCTACCAAATTACATGAGCCTGCTTACATGGGCCTTCAGTTTGTATAATGACTCTATTATCTCCCTCTCAAGCTGGAGCATGTATGTTTACAACTCCAAGCTTGGACAACAAATTCTTAAAGATGGCAAGTTCTAATGTTTTGGTCAAGAGATCAACCACTTGGTCATGAGTAGATATGGTAAGCAAGTGAAAAAGCTTCTTTTGGAGCCTCTCATGAATAACATGACAATCGATTTCGATATGCTTTGTTCGTTCATGAAAGGTTGCATTAGCAGCTATGTATCGAGCCGAATTGTTATCATAGTAGAGCAAAGCTGGCTGTGTGTAGTTGAGGCAAAAATCATCCAACAAGAATGTTAACCACTGAATTTCGCAAGCTGCATAAGCCAAAGCTCGATACCTGGCCTTAGAAAATGATCAGGAAACTGCATTCTGCTTCTTAGAACACCATGAAACCAATGAATCTCCCATAAACATACAATAATCAAAAATGGGTTTCTGTGTATTTTGGGCATATGGCCCAATCGGAGTCACTGAACCCCTTTATACGTAAGGAAGAATTGGCAGGATAGTGAAGTCCCTGACCAGGACTCCCTTTAAGGTATCGTAGGATTCTAGTGAGTGCCTTGTAGTGATTAAGAGTTGGTTAGGCCATAAATTGAGAGAGTTGTTGGACAGCAAAAGAGATGTTTGGACGTGTGTTGGTGAGGTACAAAAGTCTTCCAACCAATTGTCTATATAGCAAAGGATCTGAAAATAAGGCACTATCAATCTGAGACAGAGAAGAACCCTTTACCATGGGGGTGGAAACCAGTTTGGAAGTCAAGAAATCAATGCCAGATAACAAATCTAGTGTGTACTTCCTTTGGCATAGTGAAATTCCCTTGGCAGAGTGTGCAACTTCCAATCCCAGAAAATACCGAAGTTGGTCAAGGTCCTTGATTTTAAATTGTGTGTCAAGGTGTTATTTGACAGAGTGGATTGCACGAGAGTCATTGCTTGCAATGATGAGATCATCTACATAAATCAGCAAGGCAGTGAACATAGATGGAGTGCGTTTAGTGAATAGTGAATGATCATGTTGTGATTGAAGGTATCCCAAGTCTAGTAAGGCTTGAGAAAGTTTGGAAAACCATTAACGACTTGCTTGCTTTAAGCCATACAAAGAATTTTTTTAGTTTACACACTTGGTTGGGAAAAGAACAACCAATACCTTAAGGCAACTTCATATATACTTCTTCGTGCAAATCACCATGCAAAAACAAAATGTTTACATCCAATTGCTCTAAAAACCAGCCTTAAGAAGAAGCAATAGCTAATAAAATTCTTATTGTTGTGAGTTTGACTACGGGGCAAATGTATCAAAGTAATCCAACCCTTCGGTTTGAGTGTAACCCTTTGCCACACGGCGAGCTTTATGCCCCTCAATGCTACCACCAACCTTAAATTTCAATTTATAGATCCACTTTGATCCTATGGCTTTCCTACCATGGGAAAATCCATGATTGTCCAAGTACCATTTTGTTCTAAGGCTTCTATCTCATTATGCATAGCCTTGATCCAATCTTGTGACTACACAGCCTGATGGAAGGTCCTAGGCTCACTATTGGTTGTAATGGTGAGAATGTAATGCAGATAACTTGGAGACAATGCTTTATATGACAGAGCAGAGATTAGAGGATGCACAACTTTGTTAGGATGGACATAAGCATATGAGGTAAGAAGGTTGTTGTGGAAATCTTTGAGGTATATAGGTGGAATATGTGGCCTCTAAGATCTCTTAAGGTTGGTTGTAGGTGAGCTAGTCAGAGGTGTTGGGTAGTCCACATGTGGCAAGCTTGTTGGTTGGTTTGAGATTGCACATGTGGGTAATATATGATCTAGTGATTGGCTTGTTTGTTGGTTTGGGAAAGAAGTATTGGTTTGTTGTGGATAAGAGTGAAGTAATGATATTGGATCGAGAGTGCGATTTGTGTTATGGACTAATGTAGTAGGGTGATCATATTGCAGGAAAGGTAATGAGTTGGCTGGGTCAGGTGTAGATTGGTTTGGCTGAGATGGGTATTGGGAAAAAGGCGAGATGTGTTCATAGAATTGGACATTTCTGCTAGCAAAAAGCTGCCTTGTTTTCATGTCCAAAAGTAAGTAGCCCTTGGTTCCACATTTGTATCCAAGGAAGGTGCATCTTCTAGCTCTAGGATCTAACTTGGTCCTCTGTTGTGTAAGGGTGGTGGCATAGCATAAGCTCCCAAAAACCTTTAAGTCTGCCAATGATGGTTGAACACCATGTAGAGCCTCTGATGGTGATTTTAGGTCCAAAACTGGTGTGGGCAACCTGTTTATCAAATAAACTACATGTCTAGCAGCATAACTCCAAAAAACCTTTGGCAAATTAGAATGGAAAAGCAATGATCTGGTCACATTCAAGATGTGTCTATGCTTCCTTTCAATAACAGAATTTTGTTGTGGTGTCTCAACACAAGATGTTTGATGCACAATTCCAGAGTTAGCATAAAAATCAGGCATAAGAAATTCAATTCCATTATCTGATCTAATGATTCTAATCCGTTTATCAAACTGAACCAGAACCAATCTCACAAAATTCTTAATAAGAGTCCTTGTATCAGTCTTGGCTGACATTAAGAATAGCCAAGTATGCCTTGAAAAATCATCAACTACGGTCAAGAAATATCTATGACCATAGATGGAAGGGACACTAATGGGGCCCCATATGTCCATATTCACAATTTCAAAGGGATGAGCAGTGACAGAAGAACTATTTTTAAAAGATAATTTAGATTGTTTGGCTAAATGGCATGAGTCACAAACTTTATTTGGATTAAAGGTCACACATGGGAATAGTTTGCATATGTGTTGCAATACATTGTGTGAGGGATGTCCTAAATGAATATGCCAAAAATCAAATGAATCTATATTACAAGTATTGTTAACAGTATGGGAAAAATTGCAATCTGGTTTGGTGTCCTTTGTGAGGATGTATAGATGATTGTAGACTTTAACATATCCAATCATCATCGAGGTAATCATATCCTGGATGAAACAACATTTATTATCAAAAGTAATGGTGCATCTTAGAGAGGCGGTGAGCTTGTGTATGTAAATCAAATTGTAGTTAAAAGCAGGTATGTAAAGTACTTCATTGAGTGTTAGTACATCAGAAAGAATGATAGTTACTGACTGTTTTTCAAGAACAGAGGAACTATTTGGAAACCTTATCAAGATAGGCTTAATATCATGATAGGTGGTGAAATTTGTGTGATGGTTCGTGACATGGTTAGTGGCTCCAGTATTAAGTATCCAACAATGTTGAGGAAAAAGGTTACCTGATTGAGTCATATTTTCTTCACTACTCCCAGCATGATTGATGCAATGCATTGGTTCAAATGTCAGTTCAGCCTTTTGATCTCTTCTAGTTAAGTCCACAATACCCTCTACATCAGTAATCCTGATCATGTCATTGTCATCTTTCCCAACTTCATTGAGAAAAGTATTCACAGTTCCTCCTGTTGGTCTTGCTCTGAATTTAAAGTTAGAAGGAAAACCATGTTTATAATAACAAGTATCAACTGTGTGATTATCTCTATCATAGAAAGTACAAAGCTTGTTGTTGCCCCCTCCAATGTGGCCTCTACCAAGTATGCTTCTATTTGGTGCTCCTTGGTTGGTATTAGTCATGGCTCCTTATTTTGCAATAAATCTGCTACTGCTACCTTGATTAGCTCTTCCATAAGATGCATTGTTGCTGTTGGAATTTCCTCTCCAAGGCTGTCTTGAATTCACAAATGCTACTAAGCTTTTCTGATCTGATTGGATCATTGATTCTAGTTGTCCTTCTTGCTGAGATACCAAGGAATAAACCTTGTTTATCTTGAGCAGAGGTTCCATTAAAAGAATCTGAGTCTTGATTGTGCTGTAACGATCATCCAGGCCCTTCAAAAAACAGATAACATATTATGTATCTCTAATGTCCTTGATTTTCTTTAAAGAGTTGCAGGTGCATTTATTTTTGCATATACAAAATGGCAAAGATCTGAGTGCATCCAGTTCCTTCCATATGACCTTTAGGTCGGTAAAGAAGGAAGAAACACTTCTATCACTTTGTCTAATTGAGTGGATCTCTTGGAGTAAGTCGGAGGTCTTAAAGTGATCTCCCTTGGAGAACCTCTCTTTGGGGACTTCTCACAAATCTTGAGCCCCATCTATGTACACTGTGCTTTGAGCAATCTGAGGCGATAAAGATCTTGTTATCCACGAAACAACCATAATGTTGCATCTTTCCCAGGCTTCATAGGTTGAATTAGAGGGGTTTGGTTCTTGAATGGCCCCATTAACGAATTTGTACTTGTTCTTTGAAATTAGAGCTCTTCTCATTGACCTACTCTATGAGTGGTAGTTGGTTCCATCAAGAGGCATAGAAACCAAGGCGAAATCTAGATTTTATCCAGGATGAAGGTAGAAGGGATTTTGACGCACATCCATTTCTGAGTTGCTTTGAATCAATTCGGCTTGCATATTGTTTTCTTGAAGATTCTTTGAAGGTGGTTAGGATTACGAGATTCAGATGATTAGTTAACTATGGTGACCAAGATCAAAGGAAGAGAGGAAATGAGATGATGAAGAAGAATGGCGCAGCAGAGCTCTCAGGCTGAGAGCTCTAATACTATATTGGATTTGTAAGACATGAAAGAAGTATAAGAAGAATGAATTATCTGAATCTTATTCAATAAATGGCAATGGTGCATAGCACTAACTAATATACAAAGTCAAGAGGGAAACTAACTAACTGAAAGTAACTAAATGAACTAACAATAACAAACTATCTTGCTAATTATAGTAACTGGGCTACCAGATTATATGGGCCTTCAGTTTATGTAATGACTCTATTAGTATTGACAAAACAATTCTAATTGTGTAAGGCCATGCATTGATTTAATCTTAACTTATATTATGAAGCTTAATACGAAATATCAAAGAAGCCCTACATGTTAAAGATTGATAGAGAATCGTTTTCTAAAATCATGAGTAATTTATGTGCAAACGAGTTCTTCATGCCAATAGTGTAATTCGAGTAGCCAAACCTAAATCCTATTAATTGTATCAACTATAAATCTTGAGTGTCCTAAATATTTTTTTTATGTTGATATCCTCTTGGATCCTTTTGATAAGACCCTTTAAAGTTTTATTTTTGATATTTTTATAGAATAATTTTCAAAGTTCTACACAAATCAATTGATTTGGACACAAAATACATTCATTAATGGATTGGAAATAGAATCTCATTAATTATTTAAGTAAAAAGATTAAATGAAAAAAAATCTAATAAATGAATATTATGATTAAAAAATACTTCTAATTAATGACAAATTTAATAACACTAACAATATTAATTATATTCCTTAATTCGAAGTTAGAATCATACAAAGAGAGTACATGTAATCAAAGCTTTACATTTTGCAAATTCAAACTTTTTACTTTTTAGCCTATTGTGCAAGGATCAATAATTACGGTATGAATGCTTAAGATAGTGATAACGTTATTATTATTTCTTCTTTTGGAGAAAATGATGGCGACTATTAATAAACAAAGTTATGGCTTTTGGCACTAATGAGATTATTAATAAACAAATTTTATCGAAAACCAGTTTTAACCAAGTCAACGTAAATCTCATATCAACTTGTATCTTAATATAGTTACTTTATTTTTATGGATGCTCTTCTCTTCAATATTCTATGTTAGTCCCATTCTCTTTTTTTTTATATGAGAAAAAAAATATATACACTAATTAAGAATTTATTCCATTGTCATTGTGTATCTGTTATTTATGTTTACTTATTATTAACTCTTAAGTAAAAATAATATAAATAAATGAGGAATAATATAGTAAATGTGTATAAATTTTTACACTTATAATCATAAATATTTTCAATCAATGACCGGCAAATCATATTCTACCGTGATTTATTGTCTAATTGAGGTCACAATGGAGCAATTTTATTTAATTCATAAATAAAAAAAAGGACTAAAATGTTTTGAAGGGTGAATCAGGTCCAAAAACAAAGGTCGTCACTCGTATGTAACATTAAAAAATAGTCAAATTATTTTAAATTCAGCACGTTAAAATAAGACAAATTATAAAATTGTTCACTAGATTGCAAATAAGAAGTGGTCAAAATAATTTTGGGTCTAGCTTTCACATGCTTAGAAATTCAGTAGGTCAAATAATGACGTTAACATATCTCTAGAGCACTTTTATTCTATACATTTTGCTTTATAAATGTGACATTACTTAGTGTTGGAACCGAATTCTAATGAGTTTCAAAAGTCAAAAGTGTGTTTAAGAAATTAAAAACGTTCAAAGTGGGGCCAAAACAAAGGGCTGCTTTTAGTTGGTCAAGGTGTAGAGATGAATGAATGATAAGGGGTTTTGTTGATATCGGATTCATTTTTTCATGATTGATAATGGGTTAGGTATGAATTAAGTTTTTAATTTCAATTTATATTATAAAATGTGAGGCTATAATCCATAATCCATTAATATTATAATATGTTTATATTTGAGTCTTTAGTCGAAAACTGAATATAAACTAATATATTTTGTTTGAGTAATGTAAACAAAATGTTCTTTTACATAGTAAATTACAAAAAGGACATGAAATTATTTGTTTATGTTATGATTATTTTGGTTGTTTTTTGCACTATTCTTTAAATATACATTTTTCTAATATTTATCATCATATATATTTTTATGATATTTTTACTTTGATTTTTTAATTTTTAATATTTCATAACAAAGACTAAAAAATATATATTAAAATAAAATACAATATAAAAACCAATATCAATATTAAAAACAACATGACACACAAATAAATAGAAGTTGTTAAACTTTAATTATGGAGAGTTATGAAATTTGGTGGAAGAGTAAAAAAAAAGAGTGAAATAAAATTATGATAAGGTAAAATGTGAAGTGAAAAACATAAAAAAAAACTAACTCAAAATAAATCAACCCATGATTTTGGAGCTTCTACTTTTGACTCATTTTTCATAAAAAAAAAAAAAACAAGTTTATAATCTCATTTAGTTGGGAAACATTCATAATTTACCCAGCTAAATAAATACTTAACCTCCTTTAATTTAGTTTTCATCTTTGTGATTCTAAAAAGTGATGAAAACCAAATTGAATTCAACAAACTCAACTAATATATTTTGGTTAGTTTATTTTGTAGGTTTTGACAAAATTAACTCACTGAATCCCATTTCACTTCATTAATCCCAATTCGTTTTCTTTATCCCAAAATCCCTAATCCATTTACTCAGTGTTGTTAAAACCGTACCGATTATCAAATCGGTCAGGGTACTAGTATAGTGGTACAGTGGTTCAACCAGTGGTTCAGTAATTAAACCGCATGCCGGTTAAACCGGACATACCTACTTATATTGATATATATACCTATAACAAAAAATTCCAAATAGGTAGATACTCAAATTTATAATCCATATTTATAATCTACTCAAAATTCACATAAATAAACAACTTTAAGTCTTTAACAAATTCAAAATCTAAATTAAAAAACATATATCAATGCAAAAGTATCACTTAACAACCACAAAATATAAATAAATGACATAACTTC
>NW_017725815.1:0-472 GCF_001865875.1 Lupinus angustifolius
ATTTCATAAGTATAATTATTATCGTCAGTTAACTAATTAATGTTATTTTGGCGTAATGAAGAGTTCGAGAGGAGATCGGATCAAGTAAGCTCACCTGCAAACAGAGAACCTACCGCCCCACACACTCAGGTGAGGGAGAATACATCATGACATAGTTGTGTCTGAATATGACACCCAGATCTCCTAAACTATCTCAAAAGTTTGGAGTTATATTTGTGTATTAAGAAAACTCGTACTTAATCAAATATTTGTGTGCATGGATTTTGTACGGATACTTTCTTAAGTTCTATGTTTAGGAGAACTAAAAATATCAAGTATTGTGGTAGTTATCCATGAAGGAACACCATTCAAGAAACTAAAATGCATTAGTATCAAAAACAGTGGAGAGTTTCGATCCGGTAGACCAAACTCCCGCACAAGTTTGGAGTTGCCTTGGGTATTAAGAAAGCTTGTACTTAATCAATTGTCTGTT
>NW_017725816.1:0-13497 GCF_001865875.1 Lupinus angustifolius
ATCATGTTTACTCTTGAATTATAATGTTTGAATGATTATTACGGGAAAGATATGTATGTGATAATTATTAAATTCAAGGTTTAAAAACATGTGATATAAATGAGAAATATTTTCCTTTAGAAAAGTAATTAAAATAATATTCAAGCTCTTCTCGCTTGAGCAAGACAGCTCTCGCTTGAGTGAGAAGTGTTTAGAGAAAACGAGTGTTTTAGCTCGGGACGAGACAACTCTCGCTTGAGCTAAAATAGGCACCAAGAGAACTGATTGTTTTCTCGCTTAAGCCACAAATACCTCAAAAATGAATGTGCCCTCGCTTGAGCGAGACAGCTCTCGCTCAAGAGAGAGGGCTCCATAGAGACATGACTTCTTTTGAAGTCGTCTGAACGATAACTCTCATATATACGAGAGCCTAATGGCATGTTTGTCATCAAGAAGTTATAAAGGTAAATTGCTTTGTTAAAGGCAATAACCCTAACTTGGGTGTGAAGTGTATTTACCCTTGGGAAAGACCGTGACTCAGATGATTGAATTCGGTTCTCGAAATCGACAAACTTATTCAAGTACCTTTGTTCTTGCGCCTATTTAGGGCAAGGTTTCCGACTGTGATGTCATGATTAGGGCGATGCCAAAAAAAGGATTACATGATACCACGCAGGGAGGTCGTTTGACCGTAAGAGGCTTGCCCATGTGGCCTCCAGGGTGATTCAGCGATGGTTCATATTGGTAGGGATGTTATTCCTCTATTTACATGTTGACGTAAGATCGGGTCCCACAAGAAGCATTCCTCTGGGAGATGTCTTAGGTTGGGCCGATCATATAAAATAATGATTAAAAGATTTAATCGGCTAACCTCGGTTAGTGTGCATACTCATTATGGATAATGAAGTAGTGGAGAGGAAATTTATGGGAGACAAACGAGCCCCGAGATGTTGAGAGGGACGATGATGTCGGTGGTTCGTCAGCAAAGTCTTGAGGGTGAGTCTAGGTGAGACGAGTCCCTTGTATTCATGGATGAGGTATTTTGTTGAATTAGACAGTTCTCACAGTGCAAACTAGACGATCTCTGACAATCCCTCTCTGCAATCAGGATCAATGAGAGGGATGCCCGGAAAGTATTTGATACGACACCATCCTGAAATGGACAGTTCTTCGGAAAAGATTGATCATATATCCTTGCGAGGAATAATTTTGGTGCGTTCAAATTGGCTTGTTATGAGACCTGTACTCTTGGTTATTTCCGAATAGTATATTGGGAGGATATTGGTGAAAGGATGGATGAAACAAGCATAAAATTCATACATCGAGATTGTGGACTTTGATCCTCATAATATGAGATTATAACATCATTCATCATTGTGCATTTTTATATGTGATGTATATATTGTGTTTATTATGCGTGTCTGTCTGGATGTGTGTAATTCCATGTCGTCAATGAGTAATATTCATTAGATGTCTTACTCCCTCTTCTTTTTGTTTGTCTTCTATTTGCGTTTTGTTCAGATGGATCGTTCTGCAAGGATTCGGAGTTACCGCTTCTCGATATCCCAGGAGGGGGCATGGAGGATTGAGGGAAACCGTTATACTTACACAGGCCCTCGTGCTTTTTGATTAGTGTACATGTGTAGGGTATTTATTTTGGAGTAGTTTTATTTGGGCGACGATTAGGTTCCGCCTTGTACTTTGTACCAACATTTCATGATATTCTAATGAAGTATGATTCAAATTTATAATGAGTTATATTTTTATTACCTTTAGGTAATGGTGTTTTTGATTTTCCGTATTGTATGTACTTAAAGTGATGTTCCAAAAATAAAACGAATATTAGGAAATAAATTTTAAATGACATCAATATTAAAAAACACTCATTTTTGAGTAAGATTTTTTTGGAGTAATTTTTGGGGCGTTACAATATTAAAATTTCATAAACATCCAATGGTTGGATCTTAAGAAGATGAAGAATGAAAATGAAAAAGAATGAAGAACTACCTTAAGAGTTCTTTAGAAAATGCAAAGTGAAGAAAGATATTGAAAAAATGCCAAGGGTTTCTTTTAAGCTAGGGTTGACTCTTTTAAAGAAAAGAAATCTGATTTTGGAGTGGATAAAGACCAAATGTTTCTTCCAAAATGTTGATGGTGTAAGAGATAGGTGAGTGATTTTAGGGATTTGGTGTAAGAGAATATGTACTTTTGCTTGTGTAACAAGCAAGCCTCTTCCATGAAAGTGATATGACCTTAACGGTGAAACATTCGCGATTAAACCATGCCCGAGTATTTTCGGCTAATACTCGGTCGAAGATTTCTCGATTTCAGTTTACGGTTAGAACTTCGAAATACGGAATTCGGAGTGAAAAATATTTAGAAATACGTTCTGAACAAACTTGATGTCTATCTTGACTCGAAATAATAATTTGAAACCAATGTCGCAATCGAAATTCGATTCCAAGCTACGGAACTGAAAAACACGTTATTGGGCCGAATTCGGGCGAATTTGGACTCGACAGCAGCTCAAAAACTTACCATCACGGAAAATTATGAAAATTTACCCCGAATATTATAAAATCACAAAACAAGACTAACACTCAACTACAGTTTAGTCTAATTCAATACTGATTAATTTCTAAAATTAGTCGTTGTTAAAATAAATAATTAATAAAACATACATATAAAATTCACGGTGTTACATGCATGTATCTTTTAATCTTAATTGTTCAATCAATGATGAATGATTTTTTGACAGTATAAAAAACTATTACACTGTTAGTGTATATATATTAAATCATTCTTATAATTAGCGTTTAGTTTGATCTAAGTCATTCAACACATTAATAATGTGTTGGCCTCCTAGTGTAAGACTCTACTAGATTCAAGATAACTAAAAGATGAAAATATATATACATTGATAGTGTAAGAAATTTTTACACTGTCATTGTATCATCCACCATTTATTTTAAATCATCATGACTTTTAAATAAATAAAAGTAATACAAATAAATGATTGATGATGCACAAACTTTATATAAATCTTTACACTGTTAGTACATAAATATTGCTCACCTAAAAGGTTCAATTCCTACAAATGAAACATGTTAAAATGAATGATCATATATTTCAAAAGGGACTAGTCATCATCCACAAGATTAGAAGAAATGGATAGTAGGGGTGTTCGCGATCGATTTGGATCGGTAGGCGGAAAATAATCTGATCCAAACACGTAATTAACATGTGGTCTGGTCCGATCTGGTCTGCTTATATTAAGATGTCCGATCCAATCCGGTCCAAATATTATATGCGGTTTCGGTTTAGTTTGGATCGACTTTTTTATAAAATATTGAAATTACACTTACATTCCAAACTCATAAAAATGACTCAATATTAAGCATAAAGCAACAATAAAAATATTGTTCAACGGCATTTAAATAATATTAAATGTGTGCAACAATAGTACAAGTAAACAACATCATAAAATAATGATAAACCAAAAGACACTAATAATAAAAGTAAAAATGGCAATAGCAACAACAAGACATCAATAATAACAAGACATCAATAATAACAAGACATCAAAACAACAAAATATCAATAACAACAATATGAGCATTTGCAACGTAATTTTAACTGTTAGAGTGTTCCACTGATTTAAAAACAATAATACTTTCACAATAATAAAACACTTAATCAAAATCGATATTTGAATCCTTTTCATTTGGTTGTAGGATTAATTTAAGTTCTAAAAAATGTATCAAATATATATATGTGTTATAGAATATAACAACTAAATATAAGTACAATTTTCGAGTTGAGACTTAAGATTAAGTTTGGAAGATATTTAAAACTTAAAAGTATTACATACTTAAACTTTACATACTAATCTGGTCCGGTCTGGATTGGTTTGGATCCAAGAGGTGAAACCAAAATCTAGACCGGACTAATTGATCTTTAAAAATAAGTCCAACACAGTCCAAACACAGTCCAAACACATTTGGATTTTGCAATTTCATTTTAGATCAATTTTCAGTTTTATTTTTAGACCGATCTAAATTTAAACACCAGTAATGTAATGGGTAGTACAAAAAAATTCAACTAGAAGCTCACGGATATAGTTAAAGAAAACTTGTTTGAAAATAGTGGGAAGTAGAACGTGGGTCACGAATATACAAAATTGGGAAGTAGAACGTGGGTAGGAATATATGAAATTGTCCCTTGGTGTTGGATAGAATGACCAAGTTGCCCCTGACATTCCGTATGGTGTTGTTGACGCTGAAGTTAAATATAGGCAAGTGTATCACCAACAAGTAATATATCCGATTTTTAATTGCAATTGCCCATCCCAATAATAATAAAGAAATAAATAGAAAAAAATATGTCTCCATTCCTAGTATAAAAGTTTATTATATTGTCACAGCAATATTAATTATCCACCATTTTTATTTGTATTTATTCATCATTAATATTTTAATTATAAGTAATAGAGGAGAATGATTAGGAATTATGAAGTTCCATATATAATTATTAATAAATTAATGGGTCTATAATTTATTAATATTTTATAAAAGTGTGAGAATAGACTTAATTTAATTTTTATAACCAAATTTATTCTTTTATATTTTCCCTGTGCTTATTTTCTTTGTCCTAAGTTGAATTGTCAGAGAGATCAGTATTGGGGTGTACGAAAAAAAATAATTTTGTTCTTTTAAATTTATTTTATCAAAAAATAATTTGAAATTAGCACTTACATATTTTTTCTGTCACCTATTTCATCTAGTACTAGATTATCTCAATAAAACACATTATCTATATTTCAATGGTATTTTGTCACTTATCTCAAATCAATTAGTAACATAAATTATCTATACTAATATATCAAATAATTATTCATACATTAATTTAGGTTTCCCTAATTTACTCCCTCATATTTCTTATTTCATATTTATATTATTAATTTACTAGTGTGTACAGACACTTTGTGCCTGCCGATGAATATTGCATGATATTATATATTCAATTTTTATATATTTCATTTTTGAGAATTAGAATGTATTTGTTGTTTTGGTGTACTTTATATTATATTTTTTGTGTGTTTATGATAATATTTAATTTAATGTGAGATATGTGGTTAATTAATGTGTTAGTGGTGGTTACTTAGGATTATATGATTTTTTGTAAAAATTAAACAATGTTAAGAGCAAAACAGGAAGTGAAAATTACAGTATAAGGGAAGTTATTTCAAGTTTTGGCTTTATATATAACTAGCATGTTGACAGCCACTATCGTGTCTGTCAACCCGTTTTACTATCTTTTATAATGTATAATTTGTATGTCATAAATGTCAAACATAATATTTTATGTTAAATATTTGTAATCTATAGTTGAATTTATTTAATTGGTGTAATGTTCTACATTAAAGACTGATAGTCATAATGTAAGAATAAAAATTAATTAACCAAATAATATGAGCATATATTAGGTGGAGATGAATATTAGGTTATATATAATTTTTTTTTGTAAAAATTAGAAAATAGTAAGGACAAAATAGGGAGAACCACAAATTACACCATGGTGGATGGTTATTTTGGGTTTACCCTTTATAAGTAGTATAGATATAGATATGAATATCTATACTATTAATAAAGTCAAAATACTTTCTACAAAACAAGTAATAACTATTACTATGACATAACTTTTATATTATAAACTTATCCTTTTGTAACCTCTCTCATTAATAACTACTATAAACTTCTACATATTTTTTCAATTGCTTTCATTTTTTATATTAATATACCATTAATCTTTCACATCTTCTCTATTTCCCGATGCATGAAGAATAGACACTAACACAAAAGACATTCAACAACTCTATAATTAGAGGCACAAAATGAGAATTTGCATAACTTTTATGTATATCATATCAATTACTAGAAGTTATCTTCTTATATCTTTATTTTCTATTGAATTTATATATTACATTTCTTATATTTAAATTATTTTTTTCTTAAGTAATATAATATGAAGATGATACATTTTATATTAAAAAAAATAAGAATGTGGGTCGAACCGACACGTCGATACACTAGTAAATAATAAAAAGAAAAATATTAAAAACAAAATGTGACCCCTTTAAATTATTAAAATCTGATTGTTCTCTTTCCTATGCAACAACTGTTTCTGAGCTAAGAAAAAAATTAAATATAAAGGAAACCAAAATCCACAAGACAGCCATTATTCCTTGTTCTTCTTCCACACCCTCATAAGGCCATAACCATGGCTGGTTCAACAACACTTAAAAGTGACAAAGACCCTTCTTCTTCTTCACAACCACCTTCACGTGCCTTTCTAAACACAGTACAAGAAATCACCTCACTCTATAGTTCACTGCCACCTAGACCTTCAATACACGAGGTTGAAGCTGCCACGTGTATAGTAGACACTGTGAACAACGAGGAACAAACCAAACTCCAAGAACTCTCAATGCAAAAACCACCCCATGATGTTCCTCACAACCTTTTCTCTGTCCTACAACAACTGAAGAAGACCCTTGTCATGTTTCAGTGTTATGAACAGAGGAAAGAAGCACTTCACGTTGTTCAGTTAGAAAAGATGTTTCATACCTTTGGTGATCTCATTCAGAAGGCTTCTGTATTAGTTTCTGGGGATACCCAGATAAACAAGTTTTCAACTTTAGTTGACCCTTTTGAGAAAATCGAAAGAGATGTTGTTATCGTTGATGAAATTTTGGTGAAGAAGAAGGAAGAAGAACAGGAGAAGAATGATTTTGAAGCAGAAAGGGGTTCTTCAGTGAAGGGATTCTTATCATCTGGTTAGTTTAAACTTGCTATATTTTTTCCCTTTAATTGTTATTGTGGGTTATGGTTATGATTTGAAATTATGTTGCCAAATTGTTCATAAATCATAATCAATTTTATCTATACCCTTATTTTTCTATATGCTGAGTAAAAATGCAGAAAAACATATGATACGTAGTTTTGATTATTATAGAGGGTTTTAATATTGATGGATTATTACTTAAGGGTGCATGTGTAAACCACTTAATTAAGTGATTGTTAAGCTTTTTTTTGAAATAATTTAAAAAAGAGTTTATTTTCATTTCCATAAGTTTCTCTGATATGTTTTTTAAATAAGCTAAAAAACTCTAAAGGTCATAAGCTTGTCTATTAAGCTAATTGAAATAAGTCACAATAAGCTCTGTATAACTTGAAGGGTACGAGTTAGAGACATTTGTCTTGTAGTTTCTAGGAATATCAAGTCTACTGCAATTTATAAATTTTATTTATTTATTATTACTTTAAATCAATAGAACATATTGATTTGCAGGCCTCATGAACTAGTTAACTAGAGATAGAGATTATCTGTTCCCAACGGTATCTCATTATATGTCTCGGGCCAAGCATATATGCCATATGAATCAAAAGAAATTTTTTTTAAAAAAAAAGTAACTTTCTGATTGACCCGAGACAGAGAATGAGACATAGTTGAGGACAAGTGATTTCTATCCGTTAATTAGATTACTTGTTGCCTATGATGTTAATCCTTTGACATGACCTGAATTTTGTAGGCAGTGAAAGCTGTGAGAAATTAAGCCTCATGAAAGTGGCTACTCTACTTGAAAACTTTGCTAATAATGGAGCAACAACCCTTGAGCTTAGAGGAAAGTTAGTAGATCAGATGGAATGGTTGCCTTTGTCAATTGGGAAACTATCTGAAGTCACTGAAATAGACCTATCAGAAAACAGAATCATGGCTCTTCCAATAACCATAGAGGGTCTCAAGGCCTTAACAAAACTCGATCTTCACTCAAACCAGCTTATAAATCTTCCTAACTCATTTGGTGAATTGATAAGCCTTACTCATCTTGACCTCCATGCCAACCGATTGAAATCATTGCCTGCTTCTTTCGGAAACTTGATAAATCTCATTGATCTTGACTTGAGTTCAAATGTGTTCACACATTTACCTGAGACAATTGGTAGTTTAAGCAGCTTGAAGATATTAAATGTTGAGACAAATCAGCTTGAGGAATTGCCGTACACAATCGGAAATTGTTCATCACTATCTGTGCTGAAGTTAGATTTCAATGAGCTCAAGGCATTTCCTGAGGCAATTGGAAAGCTTGAATTGTTGGAGGTTCTCACTTTGCACTATAATAGAGTTAAGAGATTGCCTTCAACTGTGGGTAATCTATGCAACCTGAAGGAACTTGATATTAGCTTTAATGAACTTGAGTTTGTACCCGAAAACCTGTGTTTTGCCGTAAATTTGAAGAAATTAAACTTGGCAAACAACTTTGCTGACTTAAGAGCCTTGCCAAAATCCATTGGAAATCTTGAAATGCTTGAGGAGTTAGATATAAGTGATGATCAAATAAGAGCTTTACCAGAGTCTTTTAGGTTCTTATCAAAGTTGAGAGTTTTTAGAGCTGATGAGACTCCTCTTGAGATGCCACCAAAAGAAGTGGTCAAGTTGGGTGCTCAGGTAAATTTGTTTGATGCCTTTGTTTCTATTGTTTAGGTAAACAACTTATTAAGTTCTTATCCAATAAGTTTCTGAAATAAGCTAAAAAATATATTATTTTCATAAGCTCGTATAACAAGTTTATGGAATTAAGTTAAAAACAGCAAAGGTCATAAGCTATTTTTTTAAGTTATTTTCATAAGCTCATTCAAACGCCCCCTAAGTTGCTCTATTTACTTAAACATTGTTCATTATTGTTCACTAGGAAGTTGTGCAGTATATGGCTGATTTTGCCACTAGGAGTGATGCAAAAATTCTGCCATCAAAGAAGAAGAATAAGAAGGGATTTTGGTTCTGGTTTTGTTCCATATTTTGCCCTCAGCAGATACGGTGATTTAACAAAACCATGTTGTTTTAATAATGTTTATATTTTGGGTACCACCTTCTTTGCCCCCAAATAAACTTGATTGTAATATCTATACATTGTCAATAGTTTTGTAAATAATCACTATGTTATCCATCATTCATTTATATTTATTTTTTTCAAAGAGTCAATGTTAAAACTGAATGGTGAATAATACAATGATAGTATATAAAACTCTTATATTATCCATGTATATATTTTTTTCTCATAATATTTTCCTCTGCCTTGTAAATTGTTGTGCACAATAATTTGATTTTATGCTAATATTGTTACTTGTTAATGAACAAAAAACATTGTAAACCAGTTAGCATTGTGTTCATCACCTTTAGTAATTTGTAATTTTCCATTCAGCTTATTTGTGACCTGTTTGTGGTGTTATATTACTCTACAATTAATGTACATATGTTGACTTCACTTGGTTTAATCTTGTATCTTTTTCAACGCTTTGATTTTGAGGATAAGAATTAATTGTAGAATCAAAAAGCTAGTCATAGTTGATAAGGACTTTGTTAAATCTTAATCCAAAATCATTCGGATGTAACCAGACACGTCATTATTAGTTTGCAGGTAAGATTGTTTTTAATTTTAATATTTAATAGAATGAGAGTATAAATAACTCAAATCATCACCATGCTAATTTTTAACATTATATTGTAAGAAATATTTTTTAAATCCTTTAGTTAAACGTGGATGTTTGCCTTTGACTGGACAAAAGATAATTAGTTAAAGTGACACTGTTCATATACGACTTAAGATATTTTTTAAATCTAAGTTTTATTTGTTACTTTTCATTCAATCACCTTATGATAACCATATTTTATAAAATATGAAGTTGCATGCCTTCCTTCACTGGAAAAAAATCTAAGTACGGACTTCTATGTTTTTATTCCAAATTAATTACATTTTATGAAGCCAACAATTATTTAATTCAATTTAAAAATCAATTATCTCTTGTCAGTAGATGCTGACATGTTTGGTACCATTATCCTTATCTTGTCGAGAATAATCAGACCCTTTAATAAAAAATCATTCCTAATATTATTCCAACGGTATCAAAAGAATCGAATCCTTCATAGTCAAATCTAAATGTTTTTTGGTTTAACAAAGTGAAATTTTAAGAAGCAGAAGAACAAATTTCGACAAGACAAGGAGTGTTTGTGGAACTCTCTAGAACATGAAACCAAGTTGAACTATGTGAGAGATTTGGACCAACATTGAAAGGTTAGGACTATTGAAGTTAGATAGGTTTTAATTCAAGTTGTAATTGTTTAGAAGTGTTTTATTGTTGATAGTTGAAACTTACTATTTCAGGAAATCTGTTTAAAATTCTGTTATGACAGGTTTACTATAAAAGGCAAGTTTCTATTTTGCTTTAAGGGCAATAGAGGAACATTCAAGATAATTTTTCTCTTATTCTCTCTAACTCACAAGATCTTCATTTCTCTTCTTCTTCATCTCTTCTCTTCTCGTTTCTGTTTCAGTGTTGTGTGGCAAGCCAAAAGCCCCAACAAATTTGGTATCTAGAGCTAAGGCAAATCAAGGTCCTGTGGGAATCGAATTGCATAAGCTGATCTGATTGAAAGGGAGTTGAGATAGCTGTGTGTGAATCAACCAGTTGGAGGAGAAATTGACAGAAGTAGAACAATGAAAGAATTGAAGGATGAGTGGCAACAACAGTAACCTTCAAGCAATGGGGCTTCCTATTCTTACCAACAAGAATTGGGATAGATGGCAAACTCAGATGAAGGTTCTGTTTCGATATCAAGAAGTCATTGAGGTTGTACAAGATGGAGTCTTGTCACCAGATCAATCAGAAGCACAAAAGAAAGATAACAAAGCTTTGTTTCCGATCCACCAATGTGTGGATGATGTTCACTTTGAGAAGATACAAAATGTCATGACAACCAAAGAAGCATGGGACATATTGGTGACAAGTCATGCTAGAGGGGACAAGATCAAGAAAGTTAAACTTCAATCACTAAGGAAGCAATATGAGCTATTGCACATGGAGGAGGGTGACAAGGTTGGTGAATACTTCACCAAGATTCTCACAATAACCAACCAGATGAAGGGGTATGGTGAAGCAATAACATATACAATGGTTATTGAGAAAATAATGAGATCTTTGCTTCCAAGATTTGATTTCATAGTTGTTGCCATTGAAGAATCAAAAGATGTCACTCTCATGAAGATAGAAGAGTTGCAAAGCTCCTTGGAGGCACATGAATTAAGGCTGATTGAGAGAAATCCAATGAAGAAAGCAGAACAAGCCTTAAAAGCAATTCACAAGGATGATGATAGAAGAAAAGATAAGAAGTGGAAAGGGAAACAAAGCTTTAACCGAAGGAAAACAAGTCAAGATTGGTCTGAATCTTCTAATAAAAGAGGAAGATCAAAATTGAACTATAATCAGAAGAAGTTTGATAAGAGCAAAGTAGAATGCTTCAATTGCCACAAATTAGGTCACTACTCCTATGAATGTGGCAATGAGAAAAACAAGCAATCAAGGCATAAGGAGGAGGCACTCACAACTCAAGAAGACTCAGATTCAGAACCTTTGAATCTAATGGTTACAGATGCTGCAACAAAATCACACTCTGAATTTTGGTACTTGGATTCAGGCATGACAAATCATAAAGAGTGGTTGAAAGACTTTGATTCAACAAAGAGAAGCAGAGTCAAATTTGCAGATGATAGTTCTCTATCAGCAGAAGGAGCATGCAGTGTTGTGATCATGAGGGAGAATGGATCAAAAACAATAGTATCAAATGTTCTTTATGTGCCAAAGATGAAGTACAATCTGCTGAGTATAGGTCAATTGATTGAGAAAGGATTCTCAGTTCTCATGAAGAATAGCCAACTTGAATTGTTTGATTCTGATGGGAAGCTAATCTTGAGAACCAAAGCTTCCGAGAATAGAACATTTCAAGTAAGCTTCAATGCTGCAGAAGTCCAATGCATGAGTTCAGTTGAGACCAGCGATGAGAGTTGGATTTGGCAGTCAAGGTTGGGGCACCTAAACTTCAAAAGCCTACATCAACTAGGGATTAAACACATGGTTTCTAGTCTTCCAATAACAACACTACCAGAGAAAATATGTGAGGTATGTTCGATTAGAAAGCAAGCAAGGAACTCTTTTAAGACTGAAAGAATAATGAATTCTAAAACAGTCTTGGAAGTAGTTCACTCTGATGTATGTGGCCCTTTTGAAACTCCTTCACTTTCAGGCAACAAGTACTTTATCATTTTTGTAGATGAATATAGTAGGATGACTTGGGTGGATGTATTGAAAACAAAAGGTGAAGCATTTGTCTCATTCAAGAACTTCAAAGCTGTTGCAGAAAAGGAGAGTGGAAAACACTTCAAGATCTTGAAAACAGATGGAGGAGGTGAATTTACTTCAAATGATTTTGAAGCATACTGCAGAGATTATGGAATCAAGCATGAAATCACTCCACCATACACACCATAACTCAATGGTCTTGCAGAAATGAGAAATAGAACAATCATGAACATGGCCAGAAGTATGATTAAGGCAAAAGATCTACCTCAAAAGCTATGGGCAGAGGCAGTGGCAACATCAGTGTATATCTTGAATAGATGTCCTACAAAGAGACTTGAAGGAATGGTGCCTATTGAAGCCTGGTCTGGAAGAAAACCAACAGTAAGTCATCTCAAAGTGTTTGGCTCATTGGTCTACAATCATATATCAGATCAGAGAAGAACCAAATTGCAGGACAAAAGTGAAGCAATGATCTTAATAGGGTATCACTCAAATGGTGCCTATAAACTTCTAGACCCTATCAATGATAGAGTAGTGATCAGCAAGGATGTGTTGGTGCTTGAGAATGAGAAATGGAATTGGAGACAAATGCAAACAAGTCTAAAGAAACTGGTTCCTGAGATTGAATCTGTAACCAGAATTAATGAAGATACAAGTGAAATCACAGAATCAATAGCAGAAGGCAATGAAGTATCAAGATCACAAAGACAAAGGTCAATACCAAGCAGACTCAGAGACTATGAGATGTGTTCTGATGATCAAATCAACCATGAAGGAGAACTGATCCACTTGGCATTGATGGCTGAAGCATGTCCAATTAATGAGGCTGAAGCAATGACACAAGTATGGAAGAAAGCAATGAGTGAGGAAATCAGGTCCATTGAGAAGAATGAGACATGGTCCCTAGTAAAACTTCCAGCAGACAAGCATCAGATTGGAGTTAAATGGATCTTCAAACAAAAGCTTAATCCAGATGGCTCAATCTCGAAATACAAAGCTAGGCTTGTGGTCAAGGGATTCCTACAGAAACAAGGTGTAGATTACACAGAAGGTTTTGCTCCAGTAGCAAAAATTGAAACCATAAGATTAATGGTTGCAATTGCTTGTGCAAAAGAGTGGAAGCTGTTTCAATTAGATGTGAAATATGCATTCCTTCATGGTCCACTGATGGAAGAAGTATATGTTCAACAACCACCTGATTTTGTGGTGAAAGGAAAAGAACAACATGTATAAAAATTGAACAAGGCATTGTATGGATTAAAACAAGCACCAAGAGCATGGAACAAGAAAATTGATGCATTCTTGTTCAAGCTAAGGTTCCTGA
>NW_017725817.1:0-7160 GCF_001865875.1 Lupinus angustifolius
GACTCTTGCAACTCAGCAAACAGTCCAATTGAAGTCAATCTTAAACTGACAATGGATGAACATGAAGAATCAGTGGAGGAAACTAACTTCAAACAAATAATAGGATCTCTAAGATACTTGTGCAATAGCAGACCTGATTTAGCTTTTGGTGTTGGACTAGTAAGTAGATTCATGAGTAAACCAAAGAGAACTCACTTACTTTCTGCAAAAAGGGTATTGAGATATGTTAAAGACACCAAAGATCATGGAATTTTCTTTCCATTTGGCACAAAGAAATCAGAACCAGAACTCCAGCTTGTTGGGTATGCAGATTCTGATTTTGGAGGAGATTTAGTAAAAGGAAGAGCACCTCTGGATATTTGTTTTTAATCAATGAAGCACCTATCTCATGGTGTTCATCAAAACAGAAAGTAATTGCCCTCTCATCATGTGAAGCAGAGTATATCTCAGGGTGTTTTGCAGCATGTCAACTGGTTTGGCTTGAGCAACTTATTGCAGAATTGAAAACCAGAATCACAACTCCTCTGCAACTCAGAATAGATAATGTGTCTGCAATAAACTTGGCTAGAAACCTAGTAAGCCATGGGAGAAGTAAACACATAGAAGTGAGGTTTCACTTCTTGAGAAGCTTGGTTAACAAAGGAAGAATTCAGATCATTCATTGCAACACTAAAGATCAACTTGCAGACCCTCTTACAAAGGCATTGAGGGATTATCATTTTGAAGAATTGAAGCAAAAAATGGGTGTGGTATCACTGAACAAACTTGAATTAGGGAAGAATGTTGAAGTTAGATAGGTTTTAATTCAAGTTGTAATTGTTTAGAAGTGTTTTATTGTTGATAGTTGAAACTTACTATTTCAGGAAATCTGTTTAAAATTCTGTTATGACAGGTTTACTATAAAAGGCAAGTTTCTATTTTGCTTTAAGGGCAATAGAGGAACATTCAAGATAATTTTTCTCTTATTCTCTCTAACTCACAAGATCTTCATTTCTCTTCTTCTTCATCTCTTCTCGTTTCTGTTTCAGTGTTGTGTGGCAAGCCAAAAGCCCCAACAAGGACCGATTTTGTTTAATTTTTTTTTATCAAGAGTTAAACAATAATAACATTTCTAAAATCACTTTATAAAAAAAATTCCACTATTTCAGAAAGCAATATGGATTACAAGTTACGACAGAATTAACCATAACGGTTGAATCTCACTACAACGAATACATTTTAGGAATCAAATTTTCAATCGAAGTTGAAATATGAAGATTCAGAGATGAAGTTGCAAAAGGAGAAGGTTACACAAATCACAAATATCCTAATGCAAAAGGATTCATTAATGAGTCATAATAGGTCAATTAATTAAAAAGAGTTATTAGTTATTAATCAATTTAGGACCTATAAATATATTCAACAGGTTGTGGTATTTTTCACACAGTCAAGTTTTCATCTTTCCAGTCTTCAATATATTTAATTTTCCCATGATCAAATTCTCATATTTCTATTTCAATAAATTTAATTATTTTTAACCATTCTTATTTTAATTATATACTTGATGTAGTTTAATGTATAATATAATTAAGAAATAGGTTTGTAGGATCTAATTGAAAATAAATAATAAAATTGTATCATTGAAGTGAGTAAAATTTGATTTGAATTGTTTAAGTAGAAATATAAAACAAACTAGTGAAACGCATTTGCCTCTTTGAAGATACTCTAGGTACTACATAGAGGAGATTTTTTATATTAACCAATAGTAGGGCGCCCCTTAATTTTATTTACCGATAAAAGTAAGCTTATGTATAGTGTTGTTATAAAAGATTAATTAATTTGTTTTTATTAATTATTATTACTATACACATAAGTTTGCTAAACACTTTGTCGGTTACTAATAATATGTTAATTTAGATGTGTAAGGTTTCTGCTAAATTTCTAGGATGACTAAAAAGTTAATAATTCGATTCTTGAAAGCGATATTTGTTGAATGAGACAATCACACACTCTGAAAGAGAATAATTACTTACTCTTAAGGTAAGAGGACACAAAAAATACATTTTGTTAGTTATGCCATAGAAACAGCTAGTAGTTGGCATACATAAGAACAAGATACCATAGATAGCTAGACTACTTTGTTATTTTTTGGGACGAAGAGTACACATTAATAATGAATATATTCACTTATTTATCTTTGTATTGGAACATAAAATAAGCATGCTGATCAAATAAGTTAATTCACGTATCTATTGAGGAGTACGTCGAAGTTGACAGCCAACTTTGACAAATAGTTAATTTTCACTAATCCAAGGTATAGACAATGATGTCCGGCAAAAAAAAGAGTCTACTCTTGTGACATACCATTGGTTGTATGCTGAATAGGAAAAAAAATATTCATTCCCATGCTTTGTGAAGCCTATCAAACATACTTCAATGTTCAATTCCTGAAAGTGACAATTATTGAAAGAGACAATTACAAACTCTAAAAAAGATTAGTTTCTTATCTAAAATGTGAGAGAATACTCTTGATAGTACCAAAAAACATACTTCATTATGACATGACTCTCTATCACCACCTCAACTCCATATGTATAAAAAAAAGTAAAAGTTTGTTAATAAACAAATATCACAAAGCTTGACACAATTATATATAGACACATTTCTTAAGCATATTAGCAATTCAATTTTTGTTGTGTTTATTAAAAAAAATCTCTGTTGACACAAGTATACTTTATTTTCTTTTATCCTTACCTCTCAAAATTAATTAATCTTGCTTGTGAGACACTTAAAAAAAAGTAATAAAGGAATGTAGACACATAAAATAAAGTAATTAACAAACAAGTTTGATCCATAAAGTTAACTGATATTCAGTTATTAAACAGTTGGTGTAAGAATTCAAAGCTCACAATGCTTTTCATCAATTTGTCATCTCCTTTCCCCTTCTTTAGTAAAAAAAAGGCCTGTTGATTATGACAAAAAACATGGAGGCCCAAATTCTAATATATGTGAAGTTAATGGATCATGGAACGTTGACTAGGAATGAGAAATAATATTGCATCACTCATATGAAGAATAAAAATGATATCTTAAAGATATTTAAGTTGTTTTAAATACCAACAAAGTATTGATCTACTAGTGTAAAGTCCCACTAGATATCCGGGGTGACTAAAATTCAGAAGTTTGATTTATACGAACGACACTTGTTAGGAGGGATAATTACGTATATCGAAAAAGATTAATTACATAACAAAAAAAAGTGAGGAAATACTATTAGTTATACCAAAAAATGTTGCAAAATTGAAAATGAAGATAGAACCCTTACTAAATATGTAGTAGCTATCTTGCTTACCTCTAGTGCCATATCCCTTTGGCATAGTGAGATTTTATTGATTGTATGTTATGTACTTAGTAAATTGTCAAAGTCCAAAAGTAAAATATCTTCTTAATCTATCATATTTAAGAACTTAGGGATATTTGACATATGTTAGGACTCTCGATCCTCGAATTTTTTATATATTTAATGAATTTTCAAGTTGATAACCTATGATTGTGTACCGATTGGATATTATTAACTGTTATAGATTCCATAAAATGAATGCACTAGTGATTATGGAATAATGAGGCACATCATTGACACTCCTATGATAAAGAAAAAAAAAAACTAGCTTATATAAACAAAATCTAAAAGAAGCAAGATAACAAGAGAAACTAAATATTATAGATCCTAATAATAGTGTATGATTCATTGAACCTCCAAGAACTCATGTCTTCCTTGAACACATAGTTCTCGAAAGAAGTCATAAATGATGAGATTGAATTTCTAGAGTCCAATATATCTTAATAATTGATTGAGTTAACTATTGGTTGTAAACATACTGGTTGTGTCTTGAAAAACAAATTGAAACTTGATGAGACTGTTAACAAGTATAAATATCCTCTAGTAGTAGCCATGGGTTATAGGTAGGGCTGTCAATGAACCGAACCAACTCGGTATTCGTTCGAAATTCGACTCGTTATTTAGTTTGACAAACTTGGTTCATGAACCAAATGAGCCGAACTTGAGCTAGAAATTGAGCTCGTTAAATAAACGAGCCGAACTTGAGTTAGATAAAGTTCGACTCGTTAGGTTCATGAGATAACTCGATAATATATATATATATATATAAACTAATTAATCTTTATGTTTATTCTCAAGCCTCATATACTACTAGCCTTGTAAGTTGTAACAAATGGGCTAATGAGCTTTATGTTTAAAAATGAAAATGTCCGTATAAGTCTAAAACTAAAAGAAAATATGGAGTATGTATTCTTCATTGTCCGTAAAAAGAAAACCCAATTGGCAACAATAAAGAAGAAGATGCAGAGACATGGAAATAAGATGAAGAGACAATATGAGAAAGGAGAGCAAAATATCAACCTTTAATCTACTCATTTTTTATTAACAAAGAATAGAAAAACAATTACTCTCAACTCTTAAGCACATCTCACAAAGTAGCAACAGTGGAGGACATAGTTCAAAATAGACAAATCTAAGCATAAAGGTAATTAAGGAACTATAACCAATATCCTTTATTCTATTTTTATTTATCTATGTGATTTTGGTTATTTATTGGTTATTGATTTGTCTACTTGTTTAGGGTTTCATTGATTTTTTACATATTTTTACAAACCTTCATGTTTTTTGTTTGATTTCATATACATTATTTTTTCTTCCTTTTTTGTTATTAATACCTTTTTAATTCAATTAAGTAATGTAATAAATCATTCATATATTAATGTGGTTATGCATAGAATGAAATATTACGTTTTCACCTTCCACCATTTAGTTATCATTATAATTAGATACTGATTGTGAATTTACATATCTATATGGTCATAGTTTCTATAGCAAACTTATTTCATCTTTGAATATTCTTTTAAGAATCACTCTTTATTCTTAACTTGCTATATTTTTTCTTTCAAATAATTTTCTTAGTATAATTAATTATGTAAGAAGTCACAAACATCTCATCATTCTAACAAAGGCATAAGTCTCCTTTCATAATATTTTTTATTTTGGTTGTTCTATTTTTATCTATTAACTATTTCAATTGTCAATAGTTTTCTCTGTTTACTAATACTTTTTTTATTGTAGAAATATGTCTACTAGCTCGTCAACTCATGCAATAGTTAATCTAGATGCTCCTACAAATGAAGGAGCACCAAGTGAAAATGAAGGGTCACCAAGAAATAATGAATTAGTATTAAATGATAAAGTTGTGGGAGAGGAAAATGTTGAACATAGTGAATATGTTATTCAAAAGGCAAAGAGGAAGAAGACTTCTTCAGTTTGGGAGCACTTCAAAGAAGTTAATTTGAAGAGTGGAACGAAGACATGGGAGTGCCTACATTGTCACAAAAATTATGCTATGATTAGTAGCGGATCCACCAGCCATTTGATAAGGCACTTAGGTGATTGTCTTATTTACAAGAAGCTTATAACAAGCCAAAAAAAACTAAACTTGCAGCCAGCAAAATCCATGGTTGATGCAAAGCTTTATGGGCCACTATTGGTGAATCCTAATGTTAAATATGATCATGCAAGACAGAGAGAAGCAATTGCTCATTGGATCATGATGCATGAACATCCATTTAACATTGTGGAGGAGGAGGGTTTCATATTTATGATGAAATGTTGCAACATCTCATATGAGAAAATCAGTCGAAAAACAGTGAAGAATGATTGTGTTACAATTTATGAGAGTGAAAAAAAGAAGTTGAAGTCAGCCTTGAGAGATGTAAGCAAAATTTGTTTGACCACAGATTTTTGGAAATCACAAAATCAAAAGATAGAATACATGGTGCTGACTGGTCATTTTATTGATGCTGATTGGATTTTACAAAAGCGCATTCTTAGCTTTGTGCATGTTCCTCCACCTCGACGTGGTGTTGATATTGCTGATGCGATTTTCAAATGTCTCAAAGATTGGGGCATAGAAAGTAAAGTATTTAGTGTGTCAGTGGACAATGCAGCTTATAATGATAGGTGTTTGAAGGAATTAAAAGTTTTACTTTCAAGACATGTGAAACTAGTTTTGGATGGGAAGTTGTTCCATGTGCGTTGTTGTGCACATATATTGAACTTGCGTGTTCAAGATGGCTTAGGAAGAATAGTAACAATAATTGAAAAAATCCGTGAAAGTGTGAAGTTCATCAACTATTCTGAAGCAAGATTGCGCACATTCTCCCAAGTAGTTCAACAACTAAAACTTGGTGGTAAAAAATTAGTCCTTGACTGTCTTACACGTTGGAACTCCACCTATGATATGCTTTCAATTGCAATACAGTTCAAGGAAGTGTTTCCACGATTTCAAGACCGAGAACCAAGTTATACATCTCTTCCAGAAGCAGATGAATGGGAAAAGGTAGAGAAAGTGGCTAAGCTACTATAGGTATTTAATGTTGCTTCAAATATTGTTTCTGTTAGTGAATATCCAACTGCTAATTTATATCTTGCTGAGGTATATAGGATTAAGCAAATTTTAGATAATGTTGTTCATGATGAGTTTGATTTTATGCGAGATATGGCTTGTGCAATGAAGGATAAATTTGATAAGTAGTAGAGTGAATGTAATCTTGTTATGTCTCTTGCAAGTATTTTGGACCCTAGAATTAAGATGATGGGTGTTAAAATGTGTTTTCAATTAATTTACCCTAAAGATGAAGTTCAAATAAATATTGAAAAAGTATACAATGCTCTAAATGATATGTACATTGAGTATAGTGCTTTATTTAGTGAGAATGATAGGGAACACTCCACTAAAACCAATGCTAGTCAAACTGGCTTTCCTTTAGGGTCATCATGATAACTAGGTATGTTATTTTTTAAAATTACTAAGGGTTCTTATTATTATTGTTATTAGTTTTCCAGTGATGCTACTCTGATGATGAAGGCCTATTGATATTTATTCAGTTCTGGATGTATTTAGTTAATTGGGTTAATAAGTGTGGATGTATTTTAGTTAAATGGGTTAATAAGTGTATCGGGTGATGTTTCTCATATTAGAAGTTCCATGTGGAAGTTTGGGGACTTTGTTATCATGTTATTGTGTCTGTTGAATCCTTTGATGCATAACCTCGGGGCATTGATTTGCTACAGTGAAGAGATGCATTTCTCTAAAAATGAGGGATTGCACTTT
>NW_017725818.1:0-1473 GCF_001865875.1 Lupinus angustifolius
TCCTCATCCTCATCCTATCCTCATCCTCATCCTATCCTCATCCTCATCCTATCCTCATCCTCATCCTATCCTCATCCTCATCCTATCCTCATCCTCATCCTATCCTCATCCTCATCCTATCCTCATCCTCATCCTCATCCTATCATCGTCCTCATCCTCATCGTATCCTCCTCCTCATCCTCATTCTGTCCACATGCACAACCTCATCATATCCTCATCCTATCCTCCTCCTCATACTCATCCTATCATCATCCTCATCCTCAACCTCATCTTATCCCCGTCCTCATCCTCATTCCATCCACGTCCTCATACGCATTCTCATCGTCATCCCATCCTCATCCTCATCCAATCCTCATCCTCATCCTCATCCTCATCCTCATCCGCATCCTCACCCCCTTCCTTGTCCTCATCCTATCTTCCTCCTCATCCTCATTATATCCACGCCCTCATCCTCATTATATGCACACCCTCATCCTTATCTTCATCCTCATTATATCCACGCCCTCATCCTTATCCTCATCCTCATCCTCATCCTCATCCAATCCTCGTCCTCATCCTATCCTCATCCTCTTCCTATCCTCATCCTCATCCTCATCCTCATCCTCATCCTCATCCTCTTCCTCATCCATCCTTATCCTATCCTCTATCATCATCCTATCCTCATCCTCATCCTCATCCACCTCCTCATCCTATCCTCGTCCTAATCATCATCCTATCCTCATCCTCATCCTACTCTCATCCTAATCCTCATCCTCATCCTATTCTCATCCTCATCTTATCCTCATCGTCATCCTCATCCTATCATCGTCATCATCCTCATCCTCATCCTATCCTCGCCGCATCCTCATCTGGTCCTCCTCCTCATCCTCATTTTAACCACATCCACATCTTCATTCTCATGCTCATCCTCATCCTATCCCCGTCCTCATCCTCATCCTATTCTCCTCCTCATCCTCATTCTATCCACGTCCTCATCCTCATTCTCAACATCATCCTATCCTCATCCTCATCCCCATCCTCATCCTCATCCTCATCTTCATCGTCATCCTCGTCCTCGTCCTCATCCTATCATCATCCTCATCTTCATCTTCATCCTCATCCTATCCTCGTCCTAACCCGAATACTCATCCTCATCCTCCTCCTTAGCTTCATCCAATCCTCTTCCTCATCCTCATCCTCATCCTCATCCTCTTCCTCGTCCTTATCCTCATCCTCATCCTATCCTCCTGCTCATCCTCATTCTATCCACGTCCTCATCCTATCCTCATCCTCATTCTATCCACGTCCTCATCCTATCCTCATCCTCAACCTATCCTTATCCTCATGCTATCCTCATCCTCATCCTATATACGTCCTCGTCCTCATCCTATCCTCATCCTCATCCTCATTCTATCCACATCATCATCCTCACCCTATCCTCATCCTCATCCTATCCTCCTCCTCCTCCTCATCCTCGTCCACATCCTCATCCTC
>NW_017725819.1:0-1552 GCF_001865875.1 Lupinus angustifolius
CATCCTCATCCTCATCCTCATCCTCATCCTCCTCCTAGTCCTTATCGTCCTGCTATCCTCATCCTCTTCCACATCCTATCCTGGTCCTAATCCTATCCTAATCCTATCCTCATCCTATCCACGTCCTCATCCTCTTCCTATCCTCCTCGTCATCCTCATTCTATCCACGCCCTCGTCCTCGTCCTCATCCTTTCCTCATACTCATCGTCATCCTCATTCTCATCTTATCCTCATCCTAATCCTCATCCTCATCCTCTTCCTATCCTCTTCCTCATCCTCATCATATCCTCCTCCTCATGCTCATTCTATCCACGCCCTCGACCTCATCCTCATCCTCATCCTCATACTCAGCGTCACCCTCTTCCTCATCCTATCCTCCTCCTCATCCTCATTCTATCCTCGTCCTCATCCTCATCCTCATCCTCAGCCTATCCTCATCCTCATCTTATCCTCATCCTTATCCTCACCCTTTCCTCATACTCATCGTCGTCCTCTTCCTCATCCTATCCTCCTCCTCATCCTCATGCTATCCACATCCTCATCCTCCTCCTCTGCCTCATCCTATCCATGTCCTCATCCTGATCCTCATTCTCATCCTCATCCTCATCCTCATGCTCATCCTCATCCTCATCCTCATCCTCATCCTCATCCTCATCCTCATCCTCATCCACATCCTCCTCCTCGTCCTTATCCTTATTCTCATCCTATCCTCATCCTCATCCTCATCCTCATTCTATCCACGTCCTCATCCTCATCCTTATCCTATCCTCATCCACATACTCATCCTCATCCAATCCTCATCCTCCTCCTCATGCTATCCTTATCCTCATCATCATCCTCATCCTCATCCTATTCTCCTCCTCATCCTCATCCTCACCTTCATCCTCATCCTATCCTCATCCTCATCCTCATCCTATCTTCCTCGTCATCCTCATCCTTTCCCCATCCTCATCCTCATCCTAATCCTCATCCTTATCCTATCGTCATCCAAATCCTCATGCTCATCCAATCCTCATCCTCATCCTCCTCCGCATCCTATCCTCATCGTCATCCTCATCCTCCTCTTCATCCTATCCTCCTGCTCATCCTCATCCTCATCCTCATCCTCATCCTTATCCTATACTCATCCTCATCCTCATCCTCATCCTCATCCCTATCCTCATCCTTATCATCATCCTATCCTCATCCTCATCCTTTTCCTCATCCTATCCTCATCCTTTCCCCATCCTCATCCGCATCCTCATCCGCATCCTCATCCTCAACCTCTTCCTCGTCCTCGTCCTCATCCTCATCCTATCCTCCTCGTCATTCTCATTCTATCCACGTCCTCATCCTCATCCTCACCCTCATCCTATCCTCATCCTCATCATATCCTCATCCTCCTCCTCATCCTCTTCCTCATCCTCATCCTCATCCTCATCCTCATCCTCTTCCTCATCCTATTCTCCTCCTCATTCTCATCCTCACCCTCATCCTCATCCTATCCTCATCCTCATCCTAATCCTCATCCTTTCCTAATCCTCATCGTCATCCTCATCCTCTTCCTAATCCT
>NW_017725820.1:0-3290 GCF_001865875.1 Lupinus angustifolius
TCCTGATCCTCATCCTATCCTCCTCCTCATTCTCATTCTATCCACGTCTCCATCCTCATCCTCATCCTCCTCCTCATCCTATTCTCCTCCTCATCCTCATCCTCATCCTTATCCTCATCCTCATCCTTTTCTCAGCCTCATCCTATCCTCATCCTCATCCTACCCTGATCCTTAACCTCATCCGCATCCACATCCTCATCGTCAACCAATCCTGCCCTCATCCTATCCTTATCTTCATCCTATCTTCGTCTACATCCTCATCCTCATCCAATCCTCATCCTCATCCTATCCTCATCCTCATCATCCTTCTCATCTTATCCTCATCCTCATCCTATCCTCATCCTCGTGCCCTTCCTCATCCTATCCTCCTCCTCATCCTCATCCTCATCCTCATCCTTTTCCTCCTCCTCATCCTCATCCTATCCTCATCCTCATCCTCATCCTCATTCACTTCCTCATCTTATCCTCCTCCTCATCCTCATCCTATCCTCATCCAATCATCATCCTCATCCTATCCTCATCCTATGCTCATACTCATCATCAACCTCATCCTATGCTCATACTCGTCATCAACCTCATCCTCATCCTCTTCCTCATCCTTTCCTCATCCTAATTCTAACCTCATCCTCATCCTCTTCCTATCCTCCTCCTCATCCTCATTCTTTCCACGTCCTCTTCCTCCTCCTCATCCTCATCCTCATCCTCATCCTCATCCTATCCTCATCCACATCCTCATCCTTTCCTCATACTTATTGCCATCCTATCCTCCTCCTCATCCTCATGCTATCCACATCACCATCCTCATCCTCGTCGTCATCCTCATCCTCAGCCTCACCCTCATCCTTACCTCATCCTCCTCCTATCCTCCTCCTCATCCTCATCCTCATCCTCATCCTAATCCAAATCCTATCCTCATCCTCATCCTCATCCAATCCTTATCCTTATCCTATCCCATCCACAGCCTCATCCTCATCCAATCCTCATCCTCGTCCTCATCCTATCCTCATCCTCCTCCTCATCCTATCCTCGTCCTCATCCTCATCCTCATGCTATCCTCATCTTATCCTCATCCTCATCCTCATCCTATCCTCATCCTCATCCTCATCCTCTTCCTCATCCTATCCTCATCCCAATCCTATCCTCATCCTCCTCCTAATCCTATCCTCATCCTTTTCCTCATCCTCATCCAATCCTCATCCTCCTCCTCCTCCTCCTCATCCTATCCTCATCCTCATCCTATTCTCTTCCTCATCATATCCTAGTCTTCATCCTATCCTAGTCCTCATCCTATCCTCATCCTCATTCTCATCCCCATCCTCATCCTACCCTCCTCATCCTATCCTCCTCCTCATCCAATCCTCGTCCTCATCCTAGCCTCATCCTCATCCTCATCCTTTCCACATCTTCATCCTCATCCTCATCATATCCTCATCCTTATCCTTATCCTCATCCAATCATCATCCTCATCCTATCCTCATCCTCATCCTATGCTCATACTCAACATCAACCTCATCCTATGCTCATACTCATCATCAACCTCATCCTCATCCTCTTGCTCATCCTATCCTCATCCCAATTCTATCCTCATCCTCATCCTCTTCCTATCCTCCTCGTCATCCTCATTTTTTCCATGTCCTCCTCCTCATTCGCATTCTTTCCACGTCCTCCTCCTCATCCTCATACTCATCCGCATCCTATCCTCATCCGCATCCTCATCCTTTCCTCATACTTATTGTTATCCTATCCTCCTCCTCATCCTCATGCTATCCACGTTGCCATCTTCATCCTCGTCGTCATCCTCATCCTCGTCCTCACCCTCATCCTTTCCTCATCCTCATCCTATCCTCCTCCTCATCCTCATTCTCATCCTCATCCAATCCTCATACTCATCCTAATCCAAATCCTATCCTCATCCTCATCCTCATCCAATCCTAATCCTTATCCTATCCTCATCTACATCCTCATCCTCATCCAATCCTCATCCTCATCCTCATCCTCATCCTATCCTCATCCTCCTCCTCATCCTATCCTCGTCCTCATCCTCATCCTCATGCTATACTCATCCTCATGCTGTCCTCATCCTCATCCTATCCTCATGCTCATCGTCATCCTCATCCTCATCCTATCATCACCCTAATCCTCATCCTATGCTCCTACTCATCATCAACCTCATCCAATGCTCATACTCATCATCAACCTCATCCTCATCCTCTTCCTCATCCTATCCTCATCCCAATTCTATCCTCATCCTCATCCTCTTCCTATCCTCCTCCTCATCCTCATTCTTTCCACGTCCTCCTCCTCATCCTATCCTCATCCACATCCTCATCCCATCCTCATACTTATTGTCATCCTATCCTCCTCCTCATCCTCATTCTCATCCTCATCCAATCCTCATCCTCATCCTCATCGTAATACAAATCCTATCCTCGTCCTCATCCTCATCTTCATCCAATCCTTATCCTTATCCTATCCTCATCCACATCCACATCCTCATCCAATCCTCATCCTCGTCCTCATCCTATCCTCATCCTCCTCCTCATCCTATCCTCGTCCTCATCCTCATGCTATCCTCATCCTCATCCTATCCTCATCCTCATCCTCATCCTATCATCATCCTCATCCTCATCCTTTGCTCCTACTCATCATCAACCTCATCCTATGCTCATACTCATCATCAGCCTCATCCTCATCCTCTTCCTCATCCTATCCTCATCCCAATCCTATCCTCATCCTCTTCCTCCTCCTAATCCTATCCTCATCATTTTCCTCATCCTCATCCTATCCTCATACTCCTCCTCCTCCTCCTCATCCTATCCTCGTTCTCATCCTCATCCTCATCCTCATCCTATCCTTTTCCTCATCTTCAACCTCATCCAGATCCTCATCATATCCTCTTCCTATCCTCATCCTCATCTTCATCCTCTTCCTCATCCTATTCACGTCCTCATCCTCATCCTCATCCTCATTGTCATCCACATCCACATCCTCAAACTCAACCTCATCCTCATCCTCATCCTATCCTCCTCCTCCTCCTCATCCAATCCGTGTCCTCATCCTAGCCTCATCCTCATCCTAGCCTCATCCTCATCCTCATCCTTTCCTCATACTCATCCTCATCCTCATCCTTATCCACATCCACATCCTCTTCCTCATCCTCATCCTATCCTCATCCTCATCCTCATCCTCATCCTTATCCTCATCATTTTCCCATTCCAATCCATGTCCTCATCCTCATCCTCACCCTCATCCTCATCCTCATCCTCATCCTATCCTCCTCCTCGTCCTCA
>NW_017725821.1:0-1709 GCF_001865875.1 Lupinus angustifolius
TCATCCTCCTCATCCTCATCCTCATCCTATCATGTTCCTCGTCCTCATCCTATCCTCATCCTCTTCCTCATACTCATCCTATCCACATCCTATTCTCATCCCCAACCTCATCCTCATCCTATCCTTGTCCTCGTCCTCATCCGATCCTCATCCTCTTCCTCATCCTCATACTCATTCTTATCATCGTCCTCTTCCTCATCCTATCCACGTCCTCATCCTCATCATATCCTCATCCTCATCATCATCCTATCCTCATCCTCCAACTCATCCTATCCTCGTCCACATCCTCATCCTCCTCCTCATCCTATCCTCGTGCTCATCCTCATCCTATCCTCATCCTCTTCCTCGTCCTCATCCTATCCTCATCCTCATCTTCTTCCTCATCCTATCCTCGTCCTCATCCTATCTTCATCCTCCTACTCATCATCATTCTCATCGTTATCATCATCGTCTTCCTCATCCTATCCACGTCCTCATCCTCATCCTCATCCTGCTCGTCATCCTCATCCTCATCCTCATCCTATCCTCATCCTCATACTCCTCCTTATCCTCATCCTATCCTCATCCTCTTCCTCAATCTCATCCTCATCCTATCCTTATCCTCATCCTATCCTATCCTATCCTCATCCTATCCTCATCCTCATCCTCATCCTCATCACTCGTCCTCATCCTCATTCTATCCTCATCATATCCTTGTCCTCATCCTCATCCTATCCTCATCCTCATCCTCTTCCTCATCCTCATCCTCATCCTATCCTCATCCTCATCCTCTTCCTCATCCTCATCCTCATCCTATCCTCATCCTCATCCTCTTCCTCATCCTCATCCTCATCCTATCCTCATCCTCATCCTCTTCCTCATCCTCATCCTCATCCTATCCTCATCCTCATCCTCTTCCTCATCCTCATCCTCATCCTATCCTCATCCTCATCCTCTTCCTCATCCTCATCCTCATCCTATCCTCATCCTCATCCTCTTCCTCATCCTCATCCTCATCCTATCCTCATCCTCATCCTCTTCCTCATCCTCATCCTCATCCTATCCTCATCCTCATCCTCTTCCTCATCCTCATCCTCATCCTATCCTCATCCTCATCCTCTTCCTCATCCTCATCCTCATCCTATCCTCATCCTCATCCTCTTCCTCATCCTCATCCTCATCCTATCCTCATCCTCATCCTCTTCCTCATCCTCATCCTCATCCTATCCTCATCCTCATCCTCTTCCTCATCCTCATCCTCATCCTATCCTCATCCTCATCCTCTTCCTCATCCTCATCCTCATCCTATCCTCATCCTCATCCTCTTCCTCATCCTCATCCTCATCCTATCCTCATCCTCATCCTCTTCCTCATCCTCATCCTCATCCTATCCTCATCCTCATCCTCTTCCTCATCCTCATCCTCATCCTATCCTCATCCTCATCCTCTTCCTCATCCTCATCCTCATCCTTATCCCCATCCTATCCTCTTCCTCTTCCTCATCCTCATCCTCATCCTGATCCTCATCCTTATCATCATCCTATTCCTCATCCTATCCACGTCCTCATCGTCATCCTCATCTTCATCCCCATCCTCCACCTCATCCTCATCCTATCCTTATCCTCATCCTTATCCTCATCCTCATCCTCGTTCTCTTCCTCATCCTATCCACGTCCTCATCCTCATCCTCATCCTATCCTAATCCTCATCCTCATCCTCATCCTATTCTC
>NW_017725822.1:0-749 GCF_001865875.1 Lupinus angustifolius
ATCCTCTTCCACATCCTCATCGTATCCTCATCCTATCCTCATCCTCGCCCTCTTCCTCATCCTATCCTCGTCCTCATCCTATCCTCGTCCTCATCCTCATCCTCATGCTCATTCTATCCATGTCCTCATCCTCATTGTATCCTCATCCTCATCCTTATCCTCATCCTCTTCCTCATCCTATCCACGTCCTCGTCCTCATCCTAATCCTATCATCCTCCTCATCCTCGTCATATCCTCATCCTCTTCCTCATCCTCATCCTCATTTTATCCTCATCCTCATGCTCATCCTCATCTTATCCTGATCGTCATCCTCATCCTATCGTCATCCTCATCCTATCCTCATCGTCATCTCATCCTCATGCTATCCATGTCCTCATGCTCATCCTCATCCTCATCCTCATCCTCATCCTATCCTCATCCTCTTCTTCATCCTCATCCTCTGCAAATTCTCATCCTCATCCTCATTCTATCCACATCCCCATCCTCAACCTCTTCCTCATCCTATCCTAGTCCTCGTCCTCATCCACATCCTATCCTCCTCCTCATCCTCATTCAATCCACGTTCTCATCCTAATTCGCATCCTCATCCTTATCCTCATCATCTTATCCTCATCCTCATCCTCATCCTCCTCCTCATCTTATCCTCATCCTGATCCTATCCTCGTCCTCATCCTCATCCTATCCTCCTCTTCATCCTCATCCTCCTCCTCATCCTATCCTCCTCCTCATCCTATCCTCCTCCTCATCCT
>NW_017725823.1:0-464 GCF_001865875.1 Lupinus angustifolius
GAGGATAGCATGAGGATGAGGACGAGGACGAAGATAGGATGAGGAAGAGGATGAGGATGAAGAGGCGGGTAGGATGAGTATAAGGATGAGGATGAGGATAGGATGAGAATGGTGATGAGAATGAGGCTGAGGATGAGGAAGAGGATAGGATGAGGATGGGGACGAAGATAGGATGAGGAAGAGGATGAGGAGGAAGAGGAGGGTAGGATGAGGATAGGATGAATACGTGGATAGAATGAGGATGGGGATGAGGATGAGGAAGAGGATAGGATTAGGATGAGGATGACGAAGAGGATTGGATTAGGATGAGGACGGAGATAGGATGAGGAAGAGGATGAGGAAGAAGAGGAGGGTAGGATGAGGATGGGGATGAGGATAAGGATAGGATGACGACGAGGATAGAATGAGGATGAGGATGGGGATGAGGATGAGGATGGGGATAGGATGAGGACGAGGATAGGATG
>NW_017725824.1:0-237 GCF_001865875.1 Lupinus angustifolius
GGAGGATGAGGATGAGGATGAGGATAGGATGAGGACGACGATAGGATGAGGAGGATGATGATGAGGATGAGGATAGGATGAAGATGAGGACAAAGATAGGATGAGGATGAGGATGAAGTGGATGGTAGGATGAGGATGGGGATAAGGATGAGGATAGGATGAGGAAGAGGATGCCGATAGGATGAGGACGAGGATAGGATGAGGAATTGGAGGAGGAGGATGAGGAAGAGGATACGA
>NW_017725825.1:0-280 GCF_001865875.1 Lupinus angustifolius
ATCCTCATCCTCATCCTCATCCTATCCTCATCCTCTTCCTCATCCTCATCCTCTGCAAATTCTCATCCTCATCCTCATTCTATCCACATCCCCATCCTCAACCTCTTCCTCATCCTATCCTCGTCCTCGTCCTCATCCACATCCTATCCTCCACCTCATCCTCATTCAATCCACGTCCTCATCCTAATTCGCATCCTCATCCTTATCCTCATCATCTTATCCTCATCCTCATCCTCATCGTCCTCCTCATCTTATCCTCATCCTCATCCTCATCCTCATC
>NW_017725826.1:0-573 GCF_001865875.1 Lupinus angustifolius
TCATCCTCTTCTTCATCCTCATCCTATCCTCGTCCTCATGCTCATCCTCATCCTCACCCTCACCCTCACCCTCATCGTCCTCCTCATCCTATCCCCCTCCTCATCCTCATCCTATCCTCATCCTCTTCCTCATCCTCATCCTATCCTCATCTGCATCCTCTTCCTCATCTTCATCCTCATCTTATCCTCAAACTCATCTCATCCTCATCCTATCCTCATCCTCATTCTCATCCTCATCCTATCCTCCTCCTCATAATCATCCTCATCCTCATCCTAATCCTCATCCTATCCTCATTCTATCCACGTCCTCTTCCTCATCCTCATCCTATCCACGTCCTCATCCTCATTCTATCCTCATCCCCATCCTAATCCTCATCCCCATCCTCTTCCTCATCCTATCCACGTCCTCATCCTCATCCTCATCCTATCCTTATCCTCATCCTCCTCCTCCTCCTATCCTCCTCCTCATCCTCATCCTATCCTCATCCTCTTTCTCATTCTCATCCTACCCTCGTCCTCATCCTGTCCTCATCCTATCCTCATCCTCGTCCTCATCCTCATGCTCATCCTCAT